>NW_027328352.1:0-33152 GCF_047675955.1 Chlorocebus sabaeus | reverse complement strand
AGCCTTAGCGAAAGGCTTCTTGAAGGGAAAGATGTAACTCTGTGAGATGAATTAACAGAACACAGAGCAGTTTCTCAGAAAGCTTCTTTCCACTTTTGAACGGAAGATATTTCCTTTTTCACCATAGCCCTCTATGGGCTTCCAAATATCCCTTTGCGAATTCCACAAGAACAGCCTTAGCGAAAGGCTTCTTGAAGGGAAAGATGTAACTCTGTGAGATGAATTAACAGAACACAGAGCAGTTTCTCAGAAAGCTTCTTTCCAGTTTTGAACGGAAGATATTTCCTTTTTCACCATAGCCCTCTATGGGCTTCCAAATATCCCTTTGCCAATTCCACAAGAACAGCCTTAGCGAAAGGCTTCTTGAAGGGAAAGATGTAACTCTGTGAGATGAATTAACAGAACACAGAGCAGTTTCTCAGAAAGCTTCTTTCCAGTTTTGAACGGAAGATATTTCCTTTTTCACCATAGCCCTCTATGGGCTTCCAAATATCCCTTTTCCAATTCCCCAAGAACAGCCTTAGCGAAAGGCTTCTTGAAGGGAAAGACGTAACTCTGTGAGATGAATTAACAGAACACAGAGCAGTTTCTCAGAAAGCTTCTTTCCAGTTTTCAACGGAAGATATTTCCTTTTTCACCATAGCCCTCTAGGGGCTTCCAAAAATCCCTTTGCCAATTCCACAAGAACAGCCTTAGTGAAAGGCTTCTTGAAGGGAAAGATGTAACTCTGTGAGATGAATTATCAGAACACAGAGCAGTTTCTCAGAAAGCTTCTTTCCAGTTTTGAACGGAAGATATTTCCTTTTTCACCATAGCACTCTATGGGCTTCCAAATATCCCTTTGCCAATTCCACAAGAACAGCCTTAGCGAAAGGCTTCTTGAAGGGAAAGATGTAACTCTGTGAGATGAATTAACAGAACACAGAGCAGTTTCTCAGAAAGCTTCTTTCCAGTTTTGAACGGAAGATATTTCCTTTTTCACCATAGCCCTCTATGGGCTTCCAAATATCCCTTTGCCAATTCCACAAGAACAGCCTTAGGCAAAGGCTTCTTGAAGGGAAAGATGTAACTCTGTGAGATGAATTAACAGAACACAGAGCAGTTTCTCCGAAAGCTTCTTTCCAGTTTTGAACGGAAGATACTTCCTTTTTCACCATAGCCCTCTATGGGCTTCCAAATATCCCTTTGCCAATTCCACAAGAACAGCCTTAGCGAAAGGCTTCTTGAAGCGAAAGATGTAACTCTGTGAGATGAATTAACAGAACACAGAGCAGTTTCTCAGAAAGCTTCTTTCCAGTTTTGAACGGAAGATATTTCCTTTTTCACCATAGCCCTCTATGGGCTTCCAAATATCCCTTTGCCAATTCCACAAGAACAGCCTTAGCGAAAGGCTTCTTGAAGGGAAAGATGTAACTCCGTGAGATGAATTAATAGAACACAGAGCCGTTTCTCAGAAAGCTTCTTTCAGTTTTGAACGGAAGATACTTCCTTTTTCACCATAGCCCTCTATGGGCTTCCAAATATCCCTTTGCCAATTCCACAAGAACAGCCTTAGCGAAAGGCTTCTTGAAGGGAAAGATGTAACTCTGTGAGATGAATTAACAGAACACAGAGCACTTTCTCAGAAAGCTTCTTTCCAGTTTTGAACGGAAGATATTTCCTTTTTCACCATAGCCCTCTATGGGCTTCCAAATATCCCTTTGCCAATTCCACAAGAACAGCCTTAGCGAAAGGCTTCTTGAAGGGAAAGATGTAACTCTGTGAGATGAATTAACAGAACACAGAGCAGTTTCTCAGAAAGCTTCTTTCCAGATTTGAACGGAAGATATTTCCTTTTTCACCATAGCCCTCTATGGGCTTCCAAATATCCCTTTGCCAATTCCACAAGAACAGCCTTAGCGAAAGGCTTCTTGAAGGGAGAGATGTAACTCTGTGAGATGAATTAACAGAACACAGAGCAGTTTCTCAGAAAGCTTCTTTCCAGATTTGAACGGAAGATATTTCCTTTTTCACCGTAGCCCTCTATGGGCTTCCAAATATCCCTTGGCCAATTCCACAAGAACAGCCTTAGCGAAAGGCTTCTTGAAGGGAAAGATGTAACTCTGTGAGATGAATTAACAGAACACAGAGCAGTTTCTCAGAAAGCTTCTTTCCAGTTTTGAACGGAAGATATTTCCTTTTTCACCATAGCCCTCTATGGGCTTCCAAATATCCCTTTGCCAATTCCACAAGAACAGCCTTAGCGAAAGGCTTCTTGAAGGGAAAGATGTAACTCTGTGAGATGAATTAACAGAACACAGAGCAGTTTCTCAGAAGGCTTCTTTCCTGTTTTGAACGGAAGATATTTCCTTTATCACCATAGCCCTCTATGGGCTTCCAAATATCCCTTTGCCAATTCCACAAGAACAGCCTTAGCGAAAGGCTTCTTGAAGGGAAAGATGTAACTCTGTGAGATGAATTAACAGAACACAGAGCAGTTTCTCAGAAAGCTTCTTTCCAGTTTTGAACGGAAGATATTTCCTTTTTCACCATAGCCCTCTATGGGCTTCCAAATATCCCTTTGCCAATTCCACAAGAACAGCCTTAGCGAAAGGTTTCTTGAAGGGAAAGATGTAACTCTGTGAGATGAATTAACAGAACACAGAGCTGTTTCTCAGAAAGCTTCTTTCCAGTTTTAAACGGAAGATATTTCCTTTTTCACCATAGCCCTCTATGGGCTTCCAAATATCCCTTTGCCAATTCCCCAAGAACAGCCTTAGCGAAAGGCTTCTTGAAGGGAAAGACGTAACTCTGTGAGATGAATTAACAGAACACAGAGCAGTTTCTCAGAAAGCTTCTTTCCAGTTTTCAACGGAAGATATTTCCTTTTTCACCATAGCCCTCTATGGGCTTCCAAATATCCCTTTGCCAATTCCACAAGAACAGCCTTAGCGAAAGACTTCTTGAAGGAAAAGATGTAACTCTGTGAGATGAATTAACAGAACACAGAGCAGTTTCTCAGAAAGCTTCTTTCCAGTTTTCAACGGAAGATATTTCCTTTTTCACCATAGCCCTCTATGGGCTTCCAAATATCCCTTTGCCAATTCCACAAGAACAGCCTTAGCGAAAGGCTTCTTGAAGGGAAAGATGTAACTCTGTGAGATGAATTAACAGAACACAGAGCAGTTTCTCCGAAAGCTTCTTTCCAGTTTTGAACGGAAGATATTTCCTTTTTCACCATAGCCTCCTATGGGCTTCCAAATATCCCTTTGAAAATTCCTCAAGATCAGCTTTAGCGAAAGGCTTCTTGAAGGGAAAGATGTAACTCTGTGAGATGAATTAACAGAACACAGAGCAGTTTCTCCGAAAGCTTCTTTCCAGTTTTGAACGGAAGATATTTCCTTTTTCACCATAGCCCTCTATGGGCTTCCAAATACCCCTTTGCCAATTCCACAAGAACAGCCTTAGCGAAAGGCTTCTTGAAGGGAAAGATGTAACTCTGTGAGATGAATTAACAGAACACAGAGCAGTTTCTCAGAAAGCTTCTTTCCAGTTTTGAACGGAAGATATTTCCTTTTTCACCATAGCCCTCTATGGGCTTCCAAATATCCCTTTGCCAATTCCACAAGAACAGCCTTAGCGAAAGGCTTCTTGAAGGGAAAGATGTAACTCTGTGAGATGAATTAACAGAACACAGAGCAGTTTCTCAGAAAGCTTCTTTCCTGTTTTGAACGGAAGATATTTCCTTTTTCACCATAGCCCTCTATGGGCTTCCAAATATCCCTTTGCCAATTCCACAAGAACAGCCTTAGCGA
Source organism: Chlorocebus sabaeus (assembly GCF_047675955.1). Classification (NCBI taxonomy): domain Eukaryota; kingdom Metazoa; phylum Chordata; class Mammalia; order Primates; family Cercopithecidae; genus Chlorocebus; species Chlorocebus sabaeus. Next base: position 29,358 of record NW_027328352.1, on the reverse strand, counting down.
AAGGCTTCTTGAAGGGAAAGATGTAACTCTGTGAGATGAATTAACAGAACACAGAGCACTTTCTCAGAAAGCTTCTTTCCAGTTTTGAACGGAAGATATTTCCTTTTTCACCATAGCCCTCTATGGGCTTCCAAATATCCCTTTGCCAATTCCACAAGAACAGCCTTAGCGAAAGGCTTCTTGAAGGGAAAGATATAACTATGTGAGATGAATTGACAGAACACAGAGCAGTTTCTCAGAAAGCTTCTTTCCAGTTTTGAACGGAAGATATTCCCTTTTTCACCATAGCCCTCTATGGGCTTCCAAATATCCCTTTGCCAATTCCACAAGAACAGCCTTAGCGAAAGGCTTCTTGAAGGGAAAGACGTAACTCTGTGAGAGGAATGGACAGAACACAGAGCAGTTTCTCAGAAAGCTTCTTTCCAGTTTTGAACGGAAGATATTTCCTTTTTCACCATAGCCCTCTATGGGCTTCCAAATATCCCTTTGCCAATTCCACAAGAACAGCCTTAGCGAAAGGCTTCTTGAAGGGAAAGATGTAACTCTGTGAGATGAATTAACAGAACACAGAGCAGTTTCTCAGAAAGCTTCTTTCCAGTTTTGAACGGAAGATATTTCCTTTTTCACCATAGCCCTCTATGGGCTTCCAAATATCCCTTTGCCAATTTCACAAGAACAGCCTTAGCGAAAGGCTTCTTGAAGGGAAAGATGTAACTCTGTGAGATGAATTAACAGAACACAGAGCAGTTCCTCAGAAAGCTTCTTTCCAGTTTTGAACGGAAGATATTTCCTTTTTCACCATAGCCCTCTATGGGCTTCCAAATATCCCTTTGCCAATTCCACAAGAACAGCCTTAGCGAAAGGCTTCTTGAAGGGAAAGATGTAACTCTGTGAGATGAATTAACAGAACAGAGAGCAGTTTCTCAGAAAACATCTCTCCAGTTTTGAACGGAAGATATTTCCTTTTTCACCATAGCCCTCTATGGGCTTCCAAATATCCCTTTGCCAATTCCACAAGAACAGCCTTAGCGAAAGGCTTCTTGAAGGGAAAGATGTAACTCTGTGAGATGAATTAACAGAACACAGAGCAGTTTCTCAGAAAGCTTCTTTCCAGTTTTGAACGGAAGATATTTCCTTTTTCACCATAGCCCTCTATGGGCTTCCAAATATCCCTTTGCCAATTCCACAAGAACAGCCTTAGCGAAAGGCTTCTTGAAGGGACAGATGTAATTCCGTGAGATGAATTAACAGAACACAGAGCAGTTTCTCAGAAAGCTTCTTTCCAGTTTTGAACGGAAGATATTTCCTTTTTCACCATAGCCCTCTATGGGCTTGGAAATATCCCTTTGCCAATTCCACAAGAACAGCCTTAGCGAAAGACTTCTTGAAGGGAAAGATGTAACTCTGTGAGATGAATTAACAGAACACAGAGCCGTTTCTCAGAAAGCTTCTTTCCAGTTTTGAACGGAAGATATTTCCTTTTTCACCATAGCCCTCTATGGGCTTCCAAATATCCCTTTGCCAATTCCACAAGAACAGCCTTAGCGAAAGGCTTCTTGAAGGGAAAGATGTAACTCTGTGAGATGAATTAACAGAACACAGAGCAGTTTCTCAGAAAGCTTCTTTCCACTTTTGAACGGAAGATATTTCCTTTTTCACCATAGCCCTCTATGGGCTTCCAAATATCCCTTTGCCAATTCCACAAGAACAGCCTTAGCGAAAGGCTTCTTGAAGGGAAAGATGTAACTCTGTGAGATGAATTAACAGAACACAGAGCAGTTTCTCAGAAAGCTTCTTTCCAGTTTTGAATGGAAGATATTTCCTTTTTCACCATAGCCCTCTATGGGCTTCCAAATATCCCTTTGCCAATTCCACAAGAACAGCCTTAGCGAAAGGCTTCTTGAAGGGAAAGATGTAACTCTGTGAGATGAATTAACAGAACACAGAGCAGTTTCTCAGAAAGCTTCTTTCCAGTTTTGAACGGAAGATATTTCCTTTTTCACCATAGCCCTCTATGGGCTTCCAAATATCCCTTTTCCAATTCCCCAAGAACAGCCTTAGCGAAAGGCTTCTTGAAGGGAAAGACGTAACTCTGTGAGATGAATTAACAGAACACAGAGCAGTTTCTCAGAAAGCTTCTTTCCAGTTTTGAACGGAAGATATTTCCTTTTTCACCATAGCCCTCTAGGGGCTTCCAAAAATCCCTTTGCCAATTCCACAAGAACAGCCTTAGTGAAAGGCTTCTTGAAGGGAAAGATGTAACTCTGTGAGATGAATTATCAGAACACAGAGCAGTTTCTCAGAAAGCTTCTTTCCAGTTTTGAACGGAAGATATTTCCTTTTTCACCATAGCACTCTATGGGCTTCCAAATATCCCTTTGCCAATTCCACAAGAACAGCCTTAGCGAAAGGCTTCTTGAAGGGAAAGATGTAACTCTGTGAGATGAATTAACAGAACATAGAGCAGTTTCTCAGAAAGCTTCTTTCCAGTTTTGAACGGAAGATATTTCCTTTTTCACCATAGCCCTCTATGGGCTTCCAAATATCCCTTTGCCAATTCCACAAGAACAGCCTTAGGCAAAGGCTTCTTGAAGGGAAAGATGTAACTCTGTGAGATGAATTAACAGAACACAGAGCAGTTTCTCCGAAAGCTTCTTTCCAGTTTTGAACGGAAGATACTTCCTTTCTCACCATAGCCCTCTATGGGCTTCCAAATATCCCTTTGCCAATTCCACAAGAACAGCCTTAGCGAAAGGCTTCTTGAAGCGAAATATGTAACTCTGTGAGATGAATTAACAGAACACAGAGCAGTTTCTCAGAAAGCTTCTTTCCAGTTTTGAACGGAAGATATTTCCTTTTTCACCATAGCCCTCTATGGGCTTCCAAATATCCCTTTGCCAATTCCACAAGAACAGCCTTAGCGAAAGGCTTCTTGAAGGGAAAGATGTAACTCCGTGAGATGAATTAACAGAACACAGAGCCGTTTCTCAGAAAGCTTCTTTCAGTTTTGAACGGAAGATACTTCCTTTTTCACCATAGCCCTCTATGGGCTTCCAAATATCCCTTTGCCAATTCCACAAGAACAGCCTTAGCAAAAGGCTTCTTGAAGGGAAAGATGTAACTCTGTGAGATGAATTAACAGAACACAGAGCAATTTCTCAGAAAGCTTCTTTCCAGTTTTCAACGGAAGATATTTCCTTTTTCACCATAGCCCTCTATGGGCTTCCTAATATCCCTTTGCCAATTCCACAAGAACAGCCTTAGCGAAAGGCTTCTTGAAGGGAAAGATGTAACTCTGTGAGATGAATTAACAGAACACAGAGCACTTTCTCAGAAAGCTTCTTTCCAGTTTTGAACGGAAGATATTTCCTTTTTCACCATAGCCCTCTATGGGCTTCCAAATATCCCTTTGCCAATTCCACAAGAACAACCTTAGCGAAAGGCTTCTTGAAGGGAAAGATGTAACTCTGTGAGATGAATTAACAGAACACAGAGCAGTTTCTCAGAAAGCTTCTTTCCAGTTTTGAACGGAAGGTATTTCCTTTTTCACCATAGCCCTCTATGGGCTTCCAAATATCCCTTTGCCAATTCCACAAGAACAGCCTTAGCGAAAGGCTTCTTGAAGGGAGAGATGTAACTCTGTGAGATGAATTAACAGAACACAGAGCAGTTTCTCAGAAAGCTTCTTTCCAGATTTGAACGGAAGATATTTCCTTTTTCACCGTAGCCCTCTATGGGCTTCCAAATATCCCTTTGCCAATTCCACAAGAACAGCCTTAGCGAAAGGCTTCTTGAAGGGAAAGATGTAACTCTGTGAGATGAATTAACAGAACACAGAGCAGTTTCTCAGAAAGCTTCTTTCAAGTTTTGAACGGAAGATATTTCCTTTTTCACCATAGCCCTCTATGGGCTTCCAAATATCCCTTTGCCAATTCCACAAGAACAGCCTTAGCGAAAGGCTTCTTGAAGGGAAAGATGTAACTCTGTGAGATGAATTAAGAGAACACAGAGCAGTTTCTCCGAAAGCTTCTTTCCAGTTTTGAACGGAAGATATTTCCTTTTTCACCATAGCCTCCTATGGGCTTCCAAATATCCCTTTGAAAATTCCTCAAGATCAGCTTTAGCGAAAGGCTTCTTGAAGGGAAAGATGTAACTCTGTGAGATGAATTAACAGAACACAGAGCAGTTTCTCAGAAAGCTTCTTTCCAGTTTTCAACGGAAGATATTTCCTTTTTCACCATAGCCCTCTAGGGGCTTCCAAAAATCCCTTTGCCAATTCCACAAGAACAGCCTTAGTGAAAGGCTTCTTGAAGGGAAAGATGGAACTCTGTGAGATGAATTATCAGAACACAGAGCAGTTTCTCAGAAAGCTTCTTTCCAGTTTTGAACGGAAGATATTTCCTTTTTCACCATAGCACTCTATGGGCTTCCAAATATCCCTTTGCCAATTCCACAAGAACAGCCTTAGCGAAAGGCTTCTTGAAGGGAAAGATGTAACTCCGTGAGATGAATTAACAGAACACAGAGCCGTTTCTCAGAAACAGTTTTGAACGGAAGATACTTCCTTTTTCACCATAGCCCTCTATGGGCTTCCAAATATCCCTTTGCCAATTCCACAAGAACAGCCTTAGCAAAAGGCTTCTTGAAGGGAAAGATGTAACTCTGTGAGATGAATTAACAGAACACAGAGCAATTTCTCAGAAAGCTTCTTTCCAGTTTTCAACGGAAGATATTTCCTTTTTCACCATAGCCCTCTATGGGCTTCCTAATATCCCTTTGCCAATTCCACAAGAACAGCCTTAGCGAAAGGCTTCTTGAAGGGAAAGATGTAACTCTGTGAGATGAATTAACAGAACACAGAGCACTTTCTCAGAAAGCTTCTTTCCAGTTTTGAACGGAAGATATTTCCTTTTTCACCATAGCCCTCTATGGGCTTCCAAATATCCCTTTGCCAATTCCACAAGAACAGCCTTAGCGAAAGGCTTCTTGAAGGGAAAGATGTAACTCTGTGAGATGAATTAACAGAACACAGAGCAGTTTCTCAGAAAGCTTCTTTCCAGTTTTGAACGGAAGGTATTTCCTTTTTCACCATAGCCCTCTATGGGCTTCCAAATATCCCTTTGCCAATTCCACAAGAACAGCCTTAGCGAAAGGCTTCTTGAAGGGAGAGATGTAACTCTGTGAGATGAATTAACAGAACACAGAGCAGTTTCTCAGAAAGCTTCTTTCCAGATTTGAACGGAAGATATTTCCTTTTTCACCGTAGCCCTCTATGGGCTTCCAAATATCCCTTTGCCAATTCCACAAGAACAGCCTTAGCGAAAGGCTTCTTGAAGGGAAAGATGTAACTCTGTGAGATGAATTTACAGAACACAGAGCAGTTTCTCAGAAAGCTTCTTTCCAGTTTTGAACGGAAGATATTTCCTTTTTCACCATAGCCTCCTATGGGCTTCCAAATATCCCTTTGAAAATTCCTCAAGATCAGATTTAGCGAAAGGCTTCTTGAAGGGAAAGATGTAACTCTGTGAGATGAATTTACAGAACACAGAGCAGTTTCTCCGAAAGCTTCTTTCCAGTTTTGAACGGAAGATATTTCCTTTTTCACCATAGCCCTCTATGGGCTTCCAAATACCCCTTTGCCAATTCCACAAGAACAGCCTTAGCGAAAGGCTTCTTGAAGGGAAAGATGTAACTCTGTGAGATGAATTAACAGAACACAGAGCAGTTTCTCAGAAAGCTTCTTTCCAGTTTTGAACGGAAGATATTTCCTTTTTCACCGTAGCCCTCTATGGGCTTCCAAATATCCCTTTGCCAATTCCACAAAAACAGCCTTAGCGAAAGGCTTCTTGAAGGGAAAGATGTAACTCTGTGAGATGAATTAACAGAACACAGAGCAGTTTCTCAGAAAGCTTCTTTCCTGTTTTGAACGGAAGATATTTCCTTTTTCACCATAGCCCTCTATGGGCTTCCAAATATCCCTTTGCCAATTCCACAAGAACAGCCTTAGCGAAAGGCTTCTTGAAGGGAAAGATGTAACTCTGTGAGATGAATTAACAGAACACAGAGCACTTTCTCAGAAAGCTTCTTTCCAGTTTTGAACGGAAGATATTTCCTTTTTCACCATAGCCCTCTATGGGCTTCCAAATATCCCTTTGCCAATTCCACAAGAACAGCCTTAGCGAAAGGCTTCTTGAAGGGAAAGATATAACTATGTGAGATGAATTAACAGAACACAGAGCAGTTTCTCAGAAAGCTTCTTTCCAGTTTTGAACGGAAGATATTCCCTTTTTCACCATAGCCCTCTATGGGCTTCCAAATATCCCTTTGCCAATTCCACAAGAACAGCCTTAGCGAAAGGCTTCTTGAAGGGAAAGATGTAACTCTGTGAGATGAATTAACAGAACACAGAGCAGTTTCTCAGAAAGCTTCTTTCCAGTTTTGAAGGGAAGATATTTCCTTTTTCACCATAGCCCTCTATGGGCTTCCAAATATCCCTTTGCCAATTCCACAAGAACAGCCTTAGCGAAAGGCTTCTTGAAGGGAAAGATGTAACTCTGTGAGATGAATTAACAGAACACAGAGCAGTTTCTCAGAAAGCTTCTTTCCAGTTTTGAACGGAAGATATTCCCTTTTTCTCCATAGCCCTCTATGGGCTTCCAAATATCCCTTTGCCAATTCCACAAGAACAGCCTTAGCGAAAGGCTTCTTGAAGGGAAAGACGTAACTCTGTGAGAGGAATGAACAGAACACAGAGCAGTTTCTCAGAAAGCTTCTTTCCAGTTTTGAACGGAAGATATTTCCTTTTTCACCATAGCCCTCTATGGGCTTCCAAATATCCCTTTGCCAATTCCACAAGAACAGCCTTAGCGAAAGGCTTATGAAGGGAAAGATGTAACTCTGTGAGATGAATTAACAGAACACAGAGCAGTTTCTCAGAAAGCTTCTTTCCAGTTTTGAACGGAAGATATTTCCTTTTTCACCATAGCCCTCTATGGGCTTCCAAATATCCCTTTGGCAATTTCACAAGAACAGCCTTAGCGAAAGGCTTCTTGAAGGGAAAGATGTAACTCTGTGAGATGAATTAACAGAACACAGAGCAGTTTCTCAGAAAGCTTCTTTCCAGTTTTGAACGGAAGATATTTCCTTTTTCACCATAGCCCTCTATGGGCTTCCAAATATCCCTTTGCCAATTCCACAAGAACAGCCTTAGCGAAAGGCTTCTTGAAGGGAAAGATGTAACTCTGTGAGATGAATTAACAGAACAGAGAGCAGTTTCTCAGAAAACATCTTTCCAGTTTTGAACGGAAGATATTTCCTTTTTCACCATAGCCCTCTATGGGCTTCCAAATATCCCTTTGCCAATTCCACAAGAACAGCCTTAGCGAAAGGCTTCTTGAAGGGAAAGATGTAACTCTGTGAGATGAATTAACAGAACACAGAGCAGTTTCTCAGAAAGCTTCTTTCCAGTTTTGAACGGAAGCTATTTCCTTTTTCACCATAGCCCTCTATGGGCTTCCAAATATCCCTTTGCCAATTCCACAAGAACAGCCTTAGCGAAAGGCTTCTTGAAGGGAAAGATGGATATTTCCTTTTTCACCATAGCCCTCTAAGGGCTTCCAAATATCCCTTTGCCAATTGCACAAGAACAGCCTTAGCGAAAGGCTTCTTGAAGGGAAAGATGTAACTCTGTGAGATGAATTAACAGAACACAGAGCAGTTTCTCAGAAAGCTTCTTTCCAGTTTTCAACGGAAGATATTTCCTTTTTCACCATAGCCCTCTATGGGCTTGGAAATATCCCTTTGCCAATTCCACAAGAACAGCCTTAGCGAAAGGCTTCTTGAAGGGGAAGATGTAACTCTGTGAGATAATTTAACAGAACACAGAGCCGTTTCTCAGAAAGCTTCTTTCCAGTTCTGAACGGAAGATATTTCCTTTTTCACCATAGCCCTCTATGGGCTTCCAAATATCCCTTTGCCAATTAAACAAGAACAGCCTTAGCGAAAGGCTTCTTGAAGTGAAAGATGTAACTCTGTGAGATGAATTAACAGAACACAGAGCAGTTTCTCAGAAAGCTTCTTTCCACTTTTGAACGGAAGATATTTCCTTTTTCACCCTAGCCTTCTATGGGCTTCCAAATATCCCTTTCCCAATTCCACAAGAACAGCCTTAGCGAAAGGCTTCTTGAAGGGAAAGATGTAATTCTGTGAGATGAATTAACAGAACATAGAGCAGTTTCTCAGAAAGCTTCTTTCCACTTTTGAACGGAAGATATTTCCTTTTTCACCATAGCCCTCTATGGGCTTCCAAATATCCCTTTGCCAATTCCACAAGAACAGCCTTAGCGGAAGGCTTCTTGAAGGGAAAGATGTAACTCTGTGAGATGAATTAACAGATCACGGAGCAGTTTCTCAGAAAGCTTCTTTCCAGTTTTGAACGGAAGATATTTCCTTTTTCACCATAGCCCTCTATGGGCTTCCAAATATCCCTTTGCCAATTCCACAAGAACAGCCTTAGCGAAAGGCTTCTTGAAGGGAAAGATGTAACTCTGTGAGATGAATGAACAGAACACAGAGCAGTTTCTCAGAAAGCTTCTTTCCAGTTTTGAACGGAAGATATTTCCTTTTTCACCATAGCCCTCTATGGGCTTCCAAATATCCCTTTGACAATTCCACAAGAACAGCCTTAGCGAAAGGCTTCTTGAAGGGAAAGATGTAACTCTGTGAGATGAATTAACAGAACACAGAGCAGTTTCTCAGAAAGCTTCTTTCCAGTTTTGAACGGAAGATATTTCCTTTTTCAGCATGGCCCTCTATGGGCTTCCAAATATCCCTTTGCCAATTCCACAAGAACAGCCTTAGCGAAAGGCTTCTTGAAGGGAAAGGTGTAACTCTGTGAGATGAATTAACAGAACACAGAGCAGTTTCTCAGAAAGCTTCTTTCCAGTTTTGAACGGATGATATTTCCTTTTTCACCATGGCCCTCTATGGGCTTCCAAATATCCCTTTGCCAATTCCACAAGAACAGCCTTAGCGAAAGGCTTCTTGAAGGGAAAGATATAATTCCGTGAGATGAATTAACAGAACACGGAGCAGTTTCTCAGAAAGCTTCTTTGTAGGTTTGGAAGGAAGATATTTCCTTTTTCACCATAGCCCTCTATGGGCTTCCCAATATCCCTTTGCCAATTCCACAAGAACAGCCTTAGCGAAAGGCTTCTTGAAGGGAAAGATGTAACTCTGTGAGATGAATTAACAGAACACAGAGCAGTTTCTCAGAAAGCTTCTTTCCAGTTTTGAACCGGAGATATTTCCTTTTTCACCATAGCCCTCTATGGGCTTCCAAATATCCCTTTGCCAATTCCACAAGAACAGCCTTAGCCAAAGGCTTCTTGAAGGGAAAGACGTAACTCTGTGAGACGAATTAACAGAACACAGAGCAGTTTCTCAGAAAGCTTCTTTCCAGTTTTGAACGGAAGATATTTCCTCTTTCACCATAGCCCTCTATGGGTTTCCAAATTTCCCTTTGCCAATTCCACGAGAACAGCCTTAGCGAAAGGCTTCTTGAAGGGAAAGATGTAACTCTGTGAGATTAATTAACAGAACCAGAGCAGTTTCTCAGAAAGCTTCTTTCCACTTTTGAACGGAAGATATTTCCTTTTTCACCATAGCCCTCTATGGGCTTCCAAATATCCCTTTGCCAATTCCACAAGAACAGCCTTAGCGAAAGGCTTCTTGAAGGGAAAGACGTAACTCTGTGTGATGAATAAACAGAACACAGAGCAGTTTCTCAGAAAGATTCTTTCCAGATTTGAACGGAAGATATTTCCTTTTTCACCATAGCCCTCTATGGGCTTCCAAATATCCCTTTGCCAATTGCACAAGAACAGCATTAGCGAAAGGCTTCTTGAAGGGAAAGATGTAACTCTGTGAGATGAATTAACAGAACACAGAGAAGTTTCTCAGAAAGCTTCTTTCCAGTTTTGAACGGAAGGTATTTCCTTTTTCACCATAGCCCTCTATGGGCTTCCAAATATCCCTTTGCCAATTCCACAAGAACAGCCTTAGCGAAAGGCTTCTTGAAGGGAAAGATGTAACTCTGTGAGATGAATGAACAGAACACAGAGCAGTTTCTCAGAAAGCTTCTTTCCAGTTTTGAACGGAAGATATTTCCTTTTTCACCATAGCCCTCCATGTGCTTCCAAATATCCCTTTGCCAATTCCACAAGAACAGCCTTAGCGAAAGGCTTCTTGACTGGAAAGATGGATATTTCCTTTTTCACCATAGCCCTCTATGGGCTTCCAAATATCCCTTTGCCAATTCCACAAGAACAGCCTTAGCGAAAGGCTTCTTGAAGGGAAAGATGTAACTCTGTGAGATGAATTAACAGAACACAGAGCAGTTTCTCAGAAAGCTTCTTTCCAGTTTTGAACGGAAGATATTTCCTTTTTCACCATAGTCCTCTATGGGCTTCCAAATATCCCTTTGCCAATTCCACAAGAACAGCCTTAGCGAAAGGCTTCTTGAAGGGAAAGATGTAACTCTGTGAGATGAATTAACAGAACACAGCAGTTTCTCAGAAAGCTTCTTTCCAGTTTTGAACGGAAGATATATCCTTTTTCACCATAGCCATCTATGGGCTTCCCAATATACCTTTGCCAATTCCACAAGAACAGCCTTAGCGAAAGGCTTCTTGACTGGAAAGATGGATATTTCCTTTTTCACCATAGCCCTCTATGGGCTTCCAAATATCCCTTTGCCAATTCCACAAGAACAGCCTTAGCGAAAGGCTTCTTGAAGGGAAAGATGTAACTCTGTGAGATGAATTAACAGAACACAGAGCAGTTTCTCAGAAAGCTTCTTTCCAGTTTTGAACGGAAGATATTTCCTTTTTCACCATAGCCCTCTATGGGCTTGGAAATATCCCTTTGCCAATTCCACAAGAACAGCCTTAGCGAAAGGCTTCTTGAAGGGAAAGATGTAACTCTGTGAGATGAATTAACAGAACACAGAGCAGTTTCTCAGAAAGCTTCTTTCCAGTTTTGAACGGAGGTTATTTCCTTTTTCACCATAGCCCTCTATGGGCTTCCAAATATCCCTTTGCCAATTGCCCAAGAACAGCATTAGCGAAAGGCTTCTTGAAGGGAAAGATGTAACTCTGTGAGATGAATTAACAGAACACAGAGAAGTCTCTCAGAAAGCTTCTTTCCAGTTTTGAACGGAAGGTATTTCCTTTTTCACCATAGCCCTCTATGGGCTTCCAAATATCCCTTTGCCAATTCCACAAGAACAGCCTTAGCGAAAGGCTTCTTGAAGGGAAAGATGTAACTCTGTGAGATGAATTAACAGAATACAGAGCAGTTTCTCAGAAAGCTTCTTTCCAGTTTTGAACGGAAGATATTTCCTTTTTCACCATACCCCTCTATGGGCTTCCAAATATCCCTTTGCCATTCCCCAAGAACAGCCTTAGCGAAAGGCTTCTTGAAGGGAAAGATGTAACTCTGTGAGATGAATTAACAGAACACAGAGCACTTTCTCAGAAAGCTTCTTTCCAGTTTTGAACGGAAGATATTTCCTTTTTCACCATAGCCCTCTATGGGCTTCCAAATATCCCTTTGCCAATTCCACAAGAACAGCCTTAGCGAAAGGCTTCTTGAAGGGAAAGATGTAACTCTGTGAGATGAATTAACAGAACACAGAGCAGTTTCTCAGAAAGCTTCTTTTCAGTTTTGAACGGAAGATATTTCCTTTTCACCATAGCCCTCTATGGGCTTCCAAATATCCCTTTGCCAATTCCACAAGAACAGCCTTAGCGAAAGGCTTCTTGAAGGGAAAGATGTAACTCTGTGAGATGAATTAACAGAACACAGAGCAGTTTCTCAGAAAGCTTCTTTCCAGTTTTGAACGGAAGATATTTCCTTTTTCACCATAGCCCTCCATGGGCTTCCAAATATCCCTTTGCCAATTCCACAAGAACAGCCTTAGCGAAAGGCTTCTTGACGGGAAAGATGGATATTTCCTTTTTCACCATAGCCCTCTATGGGCTTCCAAATATCCCTTTGCCAATTGCACAAGAACAGCCTTAGCGAAAGGCTTCTTGAAGGGAAAGATGTAACTCTGTGAGATGAATTAACAGAACACAGAGCAGTTTCTCAGAAAGCTTCTTTCCAGTTTTGAACGGAAGATATTTCCTTTTTCACCATAGCCCTCTATGGGCTTCCAAATATCCCTTTGCCAATTCCACAAGAACAGCCTTAGCGAAAGGCTTCTTGAAGGGAAAGATATAACTCTGTGAGATGAGTTAACAGAACACAGAGCAGTTTCTCAGAAAGCTTCTTTCCAGTTTTGAACGGAAGGTATTTCCTTTTTCACCATAGCCCTCTATGGGCTTCCAAATATCCCTTTGCCAATTCCACAAGAACAGCCTTAGCGAAACGCTTCCTGAAGGGAAAGACGTAACTCTGTGAGATGAATTAACAGAACACAGAGCAGTTTCTCAGAAAGATTTTTTCCAGTTTTGAACGGAAGATATTCCCTTTTTCACCATAGCCCTCTATGGGCTTCCAAATATCCCTTTGCCAATTCCACAAGAACAGCCTTAGCGAAAGGCTTCTTGAAGGGAAAGATGTAACTCTGTGAGATGAATTAACAGAACACAGAGCAGTTTCTCAGAAAGCTTCTTTCCAGTTTTGAACGGAAGATATTTCTTTTTCACCATAGTCCTCTATGGGCTTCCAAATATCCCTTTGCCAATTCCACAAGAACAGCCTTAGCGAAAGGCTTCTTGAAGGGAAAGATGTAACTCTGTGAGACGAATTAACAGAACACAGCAGTTTCTCAGAAAGCTTCTTTCCAGTTTTGAACGGAAGATATATCCTTTTTCACCATAGCCATCTATGGGCTTCCCAATATACCTTTGCCAATTCCACAAGAACAGCCTTAGCGAAAGGCTTCTTGAAGGGAAAGATGTAACTCTGTGAGATGAATTAACAGAACACAGAGCAGTTTTTCAGAAAGCTTCTTTCCAGTTTTGAACGGAAGATATTTCCTTTTTCACCATAGCCAGCTATGGGCTTTCAAATATCCCTTTGCCAATACCACAAGAACAGCCTTAGCGAAAGGCTTCTTGAAGGGAAAGATGTAATTCCGTGAGATGAATTAACAGAACACAGAGCAGTTTCTCAGAAAGCTTCTTTATAGGTTTGGAAGGAAGATATTTCCTTTTTCACCATAGCCCTCTATGGACTTCCAAATATCCCTTTGCCAATTAAACAAGAACAGCCTTAGCGAAAGGCTTCTTGAAGGGAAAGATGTAACTCTGTGAGATGAATTAACAGAACACAGAGCATATTCTCAGAAAGCTTCTTTCCACTTTTGAACGGAAGATATTTCCTTTTTCACCCTAGCCTTCTATGGGCTTCCAAATATCCCTTTCCCAATTCCACAAGAACAGCCTTAGCGAAAGGCTTCTTGAAGGGAAAGATGTAACTCTGTGAGATGAATTAACAGAACACAGAGCAGTTTCTCAGAAAGCTTCTTTCCAGTTTTGAACGGAAGATATTTCCTTTTTCACCATAGCCCTCTATGGGCTTCCAAATATCCCTTTGCCAATTCCACAAGAACAGCCTTAGCGAAAGGCTTCTTGAAGGGAAAGATGTAACTCTGTGAGATGAATTAACAGAACACAGAGCAGTTTCTCAGAAAGCTTCTTTCCAGTTTTGAACGGAGGTTATTTCCTTTTTCACCATAGCAATCTATGGGCTTCCAAATATCCCTTTGCCAATTCCACAAGAACAGCCTTAGCGAAAGGCTTCTTGAAGGGAAAGATGTAACTCTGTGAGATGAATTAACAGAACACAGAGCAGTTTCTCAGAAAGCTTCTTTCCAGTTTTGAACGGAAGAGATTTCCTTTTTCACCATAGCCCTCTATGGGCTTCCAAATATCCCTTTGCCAATTCCACAAGAACAGCCTTAGCGAAAGGCTTCTTGAAGGGAAAGATGTAACTCTGTGAGATGAATTAACAGAACACAGCAGTTTCTCAGAAAGCTTCTTTCCAGTTTTGAACGGAAGATATTTCCTTTTTCACCATAGCCATCTATGGGCTTCCCAATATACCTTTGCCAATTCCACAAGAACAGCCTTAGCGAAAGGCTTCTTGAAGGGAAAGATGTAACTCTGTGAGATGAATTAACAGAACACAGAGCAGTTTCTCAGAAAGCTTCTTTCCAGTTTTGAACGGAAGATATTTCCTTTTTCACCATGGCCCTCTATGGGCTTCCAAATATCCCTTTGCCAATTCCACAAGAACAGCCTTAGCGAAAGGCTTCTTGAAGGGAAAGATGTAACACTGTGAGATGAATTAACAGAACACAGAGCAGTTTCTCAGAAAACTTCTTTCCAGTTTTGAACGGATGATATTTCCTTTTTCACCATAGCCCTCTATGGGCTTCCAAATATCCCTTTGCCAATTCCACAAGAACAGCCTTAGCGAAAGGCTTCTTGAAGGGAAAGATGTAACTCTGTGAGATGAATTAACAGAACACAGAACAGTTTCTCAGAAAGCTTCTTTCCAGTTTTGAACGGAAGATATTTCCTTTTTCACCATAGCCCTCTAGGGGCTTCCAAATATCCCTTTGCCAATTCCACAAGAACAGCCTTAGCGAAAGGCTTCTTGAAGGAAAAGATGTAACTCTATGAGATGAATTAACAGAACACAGAGCAGTTTCTCAGAAAGCTTCTTTCCTGTTTTGAACGGAAGATATTTCCTTTTTCACCATAGCCCTCTATGGGCTTCCAAATATCCCTTTGCCAATTCCACAAGAACAGCCTTAGCGAAAGGCTTCTTGAAGGGAAAGATGTAACTCTGTGAGATGAATTAACAGAACACAGAGCAGTTTCTCAGAAAGCTTCTTTCCAGTTTTGAACGGAAGATATTTCCTTTTTCACCATAGCCCTCTATGGGCTTCCAAATGTCCCTTTGCCAATTCCACAAGAACAGCCTTAGCGAAAGGCTTCTTGAAGGGAAAGATATAACTCTGTGAGATGAATTAACAGAACACAGAGCAGTTTCTCAGAAAGCTTCTTTCCAGTTTTGAACGGAAGATATTCCCTTTTTCACCATAGACCTCTATGGGCTTCCAAATATCCCTTTGCCAATTCCACAAGAACAGCCTTAGCGAAAGGCTTCTTGAAGGGAAAGATGTAAATCTGTGAGATGAATTAACAGAACACAGAGCAGTTTCTCAGAAAGCTTCTTTCCAGTTTTGAAGGGAAGATATTTCCTTTTTCACCATAGCCCTCTATGGGCTTCCAAATATCCCTTTGCCAATTCCACAAGAACAGCCTTAGCGAAAGGCTTCTTGAAGGGAAAGATGTAACTCTGTGAGATGAATTACCAGAACACAGAGCAGTTTCTCAGAAAGCTTCTTTCCAGTTTTGAACGGAAGATATTCCCTTTTTCACCATAGCCCTCTATGGGCTTCCAAATATCCCTTTGCCAATTCCACAAAAACAGCCTTAGCGAAAGGCTTCTTGAAGGGAAAGATGTAACTCTGTGAGATGAATTAACAGAACACAGAGTAGTTTCTCAGAAAGCTTCTTTCCAGTTTTGAACGGAAGATATTCCCTTTTTCACCATAGCCCTCTATGGGATTCCAAATATCCCTTTGCCAATTCCACAAGAACAGCCTTAGCGAAAGGCTTCTTGAAGGGAAAGATGTAACTCTGTGAGATGAATTAACAGAACACAGAGCAGTTTCTCAGAAAGCTTCTTTCCAGTTTTGAACGGAAGATATTTCCTTTTTCACCATAGCCCTCTATTGGCTTCCAAATATCCCTTTGCCAATTCCACAAGAACAGCCTTAGCGAAAGGCTTCTTGAAGGGAAAGATGTAACTCTGTGAGATGAATGAACAGAACACAGAGCAGTTTCTCAGAAAGCTTCTTTCCAGTTTTGAACGGAAGATATTTCCTTTTTCACCATCGCCCTCCATGTGCTTCCAAATATCCCTTTGCCAATTCCACAAGAACAGCCTTAGCGAAAGGCTTCTTGACTGGAAAGATGGATATTTCCTTTTTCACCATAGCCCTCTATGGGCTTCCAAATATCCCTTTGCCAATTCCACAAGAACAGCCTTAGCGAAAGGCTTCTTGAAGGGAAAGATGTAACTCTGTGAGATGAATTAACAGAACACAGCAGTTTCTCAGAAAGCTTCTTTCCAGTTTTGAACGGAAGATATTTCCTTTTTCACCATAGCCATCTATGGGCTTCCCAATATACCTTTGCCAATTCCACAAGAACAGCCTTAGCGAAAGGCTTCTTGAAGGGAAAGATGTAACTCTGTGAGATGAATTAACAGATCACAGAGCAGTTTCTCAGAAAGCTTCTTTCCAGTTTTGAACGGAAGATATTTCCTTTTTCACCATGGCCCTCTATGGGCTTCCAAATATCCCTTTGCCAATTCCACAAGAACAGCCTTAGCGAAAGGCTTCTTGAAGGGAAAGATGTAACTCTGTGAGATGAATTAACAGAACACAGAGCAGTTTCTCAGAAAGCTTCTTTCCAGTTTTGAACGGAAGATATTTCCTTTTTCACCATAGCCCTTTTTTGGGCTTCCAAATATCCCTTTGCCAATTCCACAAGAACAGCCTTAGCGAAAGGCTTCTTGAAGGGAAAGATGTAACTCTGTGAGATGAATTAACAGAACACAGAGCAGTTTCTCAGAAAGCTTCTTTCCAGTTTTGAACGGAAGATATTTCCTTTTTCACCATAGCCCTCTATGGGCTTCCAAATATCCCTTTGCCAATTCCACAAGAACAACCTTAGCGAAAGGCTTCTTGAAGGGAAAGATGTCACTCTGTGAGATGAATTAACAGAACACAGAGCAGTTTCTCAGAAAGCTTCTTTCCAGTTTTGAACGGAAGATATTTTCTTTTTCACCATAGCCCTCTATGGGCTTCCAAATATCCCTTTGCCAATTCCACAAGAACAGCCTTAGCGAAAGGCTTCTTGAAGGGAAAGATGTAACTCTGTGAGATGAATTAACAGAACACAGAGCAGTTTCTCAGAAAGCTTCTTTCCAGTTTTGAACGGAAGATATTTCCTTTTTCACCATAGCCCTCTATGGGCTTCCAAATATCCCTTTGCCAATTCCACAAGAACAACCTTAGCGAAAGGCTTCTTGAAGGGAAAGATGTAACTCTGTAAGATGAATTAACACAACACGGAGCAGTTTCTCAGAAAGCTTCTTTCCAGTTTTGAACGGAAGATATTCCCTTTTTCACCATAGCCCTCTATGGGCTTCCAAATATCCCTTTGCCAATTCCACAAGAACAGCCTTAGCGAAAGACTTCTTGAAGGGAAAGATGTAACTCTGTGAGATGAATTAACAGAACACAGAGCAGTTTCTCAGAAAGCTTCTTTCCAGTTTTGAACGGAAGATATTTCCTTTTTCACCATAGCCCTCTATGGGCTTCCAAACATCCCTTTGCCAATTCCACAAGAACAGCCTTAGCGAAAGGCTTCTTGAAGGGAAAGACGTAACTCTGTGAGAGGAATGAACAGAACACAGAGCAGTTTCTCAGAAAGCTTCTTTCCAGTTTTGAACGGAAGATATTTCCTTTTTCACCTTAGCCCTCTATGGGCTTCCAAATATCCCTTTGCCAATTCCACAAGAACAGCCTTAGCGAAAGGCTTCTTGAAGGGAAAGATGTAACTCTGTGAGATGAATTAACAGAACACAGAGCAGTTTCTCAGAAAGCTTCTTTCCAGTTTGGAACGGAAGATATTTCCTTTTTCACCATAGCCCTCTATGGGCTTCCAAATATCCCTTTGCCAATTTCACAAGAACAGCCTTAGCGAAAGGCTTCTTGAAGGGAAAGATGTAACTCTGTGAGATGAATTAACAGAACACAGAGCAGTTTTTCAGAAAGCTTCTTTCCAGTTTTGAACGGAAGATATTTCCTTTTTCACCATAGCCCTCTATGGGCTTCCAAATATCCCTTTGCCAATTCCACAAGAACAGCCTTAGCGAAAGGCTTCTTGAAGGGAAAGATGTAACTCTGTGAGATGAATTAACAGAACAGAGAGCAGTTTCTCAGAAAGCATCTTTCCAGTTTTGAACGGAAGATATTTCCTTTTTCACCATAGCCCTCTATGGGCTTCCAAATATCCCTTTGCCAATTCCACAAGAACAGCCTTAGCGAAAGGCTTCTTGAAGGGAAAGATGTAACTCTGTGAGATGAATTAACAGAACACAGAGCAGTTTCTCAGAAAGCTTCTTTCCAGTTTTGAACGGAAGAGATTTCCTTTTTCACCATAGCCCTCTATGGGCTTCCAAATATCCCTTTGCCAATTCCACAAGAACAGCCTTAGCGAAAGGCTTCTTGAAGGGAAAGATGTAATTCCGTGAGATGAATTAACAGAACACAGAGCAGTTTCTCAGAAAGCTTCTTTCCAGTTTTGAACGGAAGATATTTCCTTTTTCACCATAGCCCTCTATGGGCTTGGAAATATCCCTTTGCCAATTCCACAAGAACAGCCTTAGCGAAAGACTTCTTGAAGGGAAAGATGTAACTCTGTGAGATGAATTAACAGAACACAGAGCCGTTTCTCAGAAAGCTTCTTTCCAGTTTTGAACGGAAGATATTTCCTTTTTCACCATAGCCCTCTATGGGCTTCCAAATATCCCTTTGCCAATTCCACAAGAAAAGCCTTAGCGAAAGGCTTCTTGAAGGGAAAGATGTAACTCTGTGAGATGAATTAACAGAACACAGAGCAGTTTCTCAGAAAGCTTCTTTCCACTTTTGAACGGAAGATATTTCCTTTTTCACCCTAGCCTTCTATGGGCTTCCAAATATCCCTTTCCCAATTCCACAAGAACAGCCTTAGCGAAAGGCTTCTTGAAGGGAAAGATGTAACTCTGTGAGATGAATTAACAGAACATAGAGCAGTTTCTCAGAAAGCTTCTTTCCACTTTTGAACGGAAGATATTTCCTTTTTCACCATAGCCCTCTATGGGCTTCCAAATATCCCTTTGCCAATTCCACAAGAACAGCCTTAGCGAAAGGCTTCTTGAAGGGAAAGATGTAACTCTGTGAGATGAATTAACAGAACACAGAGCAGTTTCTCAGAAAGCTTCTTTCCAGTTTTGAACGGAAGATATTTCCTTTTTCACCATGGACCTCTATGGGCTTCCAAATATCCCTTTGCCAATTCCACAAGAACAGCCTTAGCGAAAGACTTCTTGAAGGGAAAGATGTAACTCTGTGAGATGAATTAACAGAACACAGAGCAGTTTCTCAGAAAGCTTCTTTCCAGTTTTGAACGGATGATATTTCCTTTTTCACCATAGCCCTCTATGGGCTTCCAAATATCCCTTTGCCAATTCCACAAGAACAGCCTTAGCGAAAGGCTTCTTGAAGGGAAAGATGTAACTCTGTGAGATGAATTAACAGAACACAGAGCAGTTTCTCAGAAAGCTTCTTTCCAGTTTTGAACGGAAGATATTTCCTTTTTCACCATAGCCCTTTTTTGGGCTTCCAAATATCCCTTTGCCAATTCCACAAGAACAGCCTTAGCGAAAGGCTTCTTGAAGGGAAAGATGTAACTCTGTGAGATGAATTAACAGAACACAGAGCAGTTTCTCAGAAAGCTTCTTTCCAGTTTTGAACGGAAGATATTTCCTTTTTCACCATAGCCCTCTATGGGCTTCCAAATATCCCTTTGCCAATTCCACAAGAACAACCTTAGCGAAAGGCTTCTTGAAGGGAAAGATGTCACTCTGTGAGATGAATTAACAGAACACAGAGCAGTTTCTCAGAAAGCTTCTTTCCAGTTTTGAACGGAAGATATTTTCTTTTTCACCATAGCCCTCTATGGGCTTCCAAATATCCCTTTGCCAATTCCACAAGAACAGCCTTAGCGAAAGGCTTCTTGAAGGGAAAGATGTAACTCTGTGAGATGAATTAACAGAACACAGAGCAGTTTCTCAGAAAGCTTCTTTCCAGTTTTGAACGGAAGATATTTCCTTTTTCACCATAGCCCTCTATGGGCTTCCAAATATCCCTTTGCCAATTCCACAAGAACAACCTTAGCGAAAGGCTTCTTGAAGGGAAAGATGTAACTCTGTAAGATGAATTTAAAACAACACGGAGCAGTTTCTCAGAAAGCTTCTTTCCAGTTTTGAACGGAAGATATTCCCTTTTTCACCATAGCCCTCTATGGGCTTCCAAATATCCCTTTGCCAATTCCACAAGAACAGCCTTAGCGAAAGACTTCTTGAAGGGAAAGATGTAACTCTGTGAGATGAATTAACAGAACACAGAGCAGTTTCTCAGAAAGCTTCTTTCCAGTTTTGAACGGAAGATATTTCCTTTTTCACCATAGCCCTCTATGGGCTTCCAAACATCCCTTTGCCAATTCCACAAGAACAGCCTTAGCGAAAGGCTTCTTGAAGGGAAAGACGTAACTCTGTGAGAGGAATGAACAGAACACAGAGCAGTTTCTCAGAAAGCTTCTTTCCAGTTTTGAACGGAAGATATTTCCTTTTTCACCTTAGCCCTCTATGGGCTTCCAAATATCCCTTTGCCAATTCCACAAGAACAGCCTTAGCGAAAGGCTTCTTGAAGGGAAAGATGTAATTCTGTGAGATGAATTAACAGAACACAGAGCAGTTTCTCAGAAAGCTTCTTTCCAGTTTGGAACGGAAGATATTTCCTTTTTCACCATAGCCCTCTATGGGCTTCCAAATATCCCTTTGCCAATTTCACAAGAACAGCCTTAGCGAAAGGCTTCTTGAAGGGAAAGATGTAACTCTGTGAGATGAATTAACAGAACACAGAGCAGTTTCTCAGAAAGCTTCTTTCCAGTTTTGAACGGAAGATATTTCCTTTTTCACCATAGCCCTCTATGGGCTTCCAAATATCCCTTTGCCAATTCCACAAGAACAGCCTTAGCGAAAGGCTTCTTGAAGGGAAAGATGTAACTCTGTGAGATGAATTAACAGAACAGAGAGCAGTTTCTCAGAAAGCATCTTTCCAGTTTTGAACGGAAGATATTTCCTTTTTCACCATAGCCCTCTATGGGCTTCCAAATATCCCTTTGCCAATTCCACAAGAACAGCCTTAGCGAAAGGCTTCTTGAAGGGAAAGATGTAACTCTGTGAGATGAATTAACAGAACACAGAGCAGTTTCTCAGAAAGCTTCTTTCCAGTTTTGAACGGAAGAGATTTCCTTTTTCACCATAGCCCTCTTTGGGCTTCCAAATATCCCTTTGCCAATTCCACAAGAACAGCCTTAGCGAAAGGCTTCTTGAAGGGAAAGATGTAATTCCGTGAGATGAATTAACAGAACACAGAGCAGTTTCTCAGAAAGCTTCTTTCCAGTTTTGAACGGAAGATATTTCCTTTTTCACCATAGCCCTCTATGGGCTTGGAAATATCCCTTTGCCAATTCCACAAGAACAGCCTTAGCGAAAGACTTCTTGAAGGGAAAGATGTAACTCTGTGAGATGAATTAACAGAACACAGAGCCGTTTCTCAGAAAGCTTCTTTCCACTTTTGAACGGAAGATATTTCCTTTTTCACCATAGCCCTCTATGGGCTTCCAAATATCCCTTTGCCAATTCCACAAGAAAAGCCTTAGCGAAAGGCTTCTTGAAGGGAAAGATGTAACTCTGTGAGATGAATTAACAGAACACAGAGCAGTTTCTCAGAAAGCTTCTTTCCACTTTTGAACGGAAGATATTTCCTTTTTCACCCTAGCCTTCTATGGGCTTCCAAATATCCCTTTCCCAATTCCACAAGAACAGCCTTAGCGAAAGGCTTCTTGAAGGGAAAGATGTAACTCTGTGAGATGAATTAACAGAACATAGAGCAGTTTCTCAGAAAGCTTCTTTCCACTTTTGAACGGAAGATATTTCCTTTTTCACCATAGCCCTCTATGGGCTTCCAAATATCCCTTTGCCAATTCCACAAGAACAGCCTTAGCGAAAGGCTTCTTGAAGGGAAAGATGTAACTCTGTGAGATGAATTAACAGAACACAGAGCAGTTTCTCAGAAAGCTTCTTTCCAGTTTTGAACGGAAGATATTTCCTTTTTCACCATGGACCTCTATGGGCTTCCAAATATCCCTTTGCCAATTCCACAAGAACAGCCTTAGCGAAAGACTTCTTGAAGGGAAAGATGTAACTCTGTGAGATGAATTAACAGAACACAGAGCAGTTTCTCAGAAAGCTTCTTTCCAGTTTTGAACGGATGATATTTCCTTTTTCACCATAGCCCTCTATGGGCTTCCAAATATCCCTTTGCCAATTCCACAAGAACAGCCTTAGCGAAAGGCTTCTTGAAGGGAAAGATGTAACTCTGTGAGATGAATTAACAGAACACAGAGCAGTTTCTCAGAAAGCTTCTTTCCAGTTTTGAACGGAAGATATTTCCTTTTATACCATAGCCTTCTCTGGGCTTCCAAATATCCCTTTGCCAATTCCACAAGAACAGCCTTAGCGAAAGGCTTCTTGAAGGGAAAGATGTAACTCTGTGAGATGAATTAACAGAACACAGAGCAGTTTCTCAGAAAGCTTCTTTCCAGTTTTGAACGGAAGATATTTCCTTTTTCACCATAGCCCTCTATGGGCTTCCAAATATCCCTTTGCCAATTCCCCAAGAACAGCCTTAGCGAAAGGCTTCTTGAAGGGAAAGACGTAACTCTGTGAGATGAATTAACAGAACACAGAGCAGTTTCTCAGAAAGCTTCTTTCCCGTTTTGAACGGAAGATATTTCCTTTTTCACCATAGCCCTCTATGGGCTTCCAAATATCCCTTTGCCATTTCCACAAGAACAGCCTTAGCGAAAGGCTTCTTGAAGGGAAAGATGTAACTCAGTGAGATGAATTAACAGAACACAGAGCAGTTTCTCAAAAAGCTTCTTTCCAGTTTTGAACGGAAGATATTTCCTTTTCCACCATAGCCCTCTATGGGCTTCCAAATATCCCTTTGCCAATTCCACTAGAACTGCCTTAGCGAAAGGCTTCTTGAAGGGAAAGATGTAACTCAGTGAGATGAATTAACAGAACACAGAGCAGTTTCTCAGAAAGCTTCTTTCCAGTTTTGAACGGAAGATATTTCCTTTTTCACCACAGCCCTCTATGGGCTTCCAAATATCCCTTTGCCAATTCCCCAAGAACAGCCTTAGCGAAAGGCTTCTTGAAGGGAAAGACGTAACTCTGTGAGATGAATTAACAGAACACAGAGCAGTTTCTCAGAAAGCTTCTTTCCAGTTTTGAACGGAAGATATTTCCTTTTTCACCATAGCCCTCTATGGGCTTCCAAATATCCCTTTGCCAATTCCACAAGAACAGAATTAGCGAAAGGCTTCTTGAAGGGAAAGACGTAACTCTGTGAGATGAATTAACAGAAAACAGAGCCGTTTGTCAGAAAGCTTCTTTCAGTTTTGAACGGAAGATATTTCCTTTTTCACCATAGCCCTTTATGGGCTTCCAAATATCCCTTTGCCAATTCCACAAGAACAGCCTTAGCGAAAGGCTTCTTGAAGGGAAAGATGTAACTTTGTGAGATGAATTAACAGAACACAGAGCAGTTTCTCAGAAAGCTTCTTTCCAGTTTTGAACGGAAGATATTTCCTATTTCACCATAGCCCTCTATGGGCTTCCAAATATCCCTTTGCCAATTCCACAAGAACAGCCTTAGCGAAAGGCTTCTTGAAGGGAAAGATGTAACTTTGTGAGATGAATTAACAGAACACAGAGCAGTTTCTCAGAAAGCTTCTTTCCACTTTTGAACGGAAGATATTTCCTTTTTCACCATAGCCCTCTATGGGCTTCCAAATATCCCTTTGCCAATTCCACAAGAACAGCCTTAGCGAAAGGCTTCTTGAAGGGAAAGATGTAACTCTGTGAGATGAATTAACAGAACACAGAGCAGTTTCTCAGAAACCTTCTTTCCAGTTTTGAACGGAAGATATTTCCTTTTTCACCATAGCCCTCTAAGGGCTTCCAAATATTCCTTTGCCAATACCACAAGAACAGCCTTAGCGAAAGGCTTCTTGAAGGGAAAGACGTTACTCTGTGAGATGAATTAACAGAACACAGAGCAGTTTCTCCGAAAGCTTCTTTCCAGTTTTGAACGGAAGATATTTCCTTTTTCACCATAGCCCTCTATGGGCTTCCAAATATCCCTTTGCCAATTCCACAAGAACAGCCTTAGCGAAAGGCTTCTTGAAGGGAAAGATGTAACTCTGTGAGGTGAATTAACAGAACACAGAGCCGTTTCTCCGAAAGCTTCTTTCCAGTTTTGAACGGAAGATATTTCCTTTTTCACCATAGACCTCTATGGGCTTCCAAATATCCCTTTGCCAATTCCACAACAACAGCCTTAGCGAAAGGCTTCTTGAAGGGAAAGATGTAACTCTGTGAGATGAATTAACAGAACACAGAGCAGTTTCTCAGAAAGCTTCTTTCCAGTTTTGAACGGAAGATATTTCCTTTTTCACCATAGCCCTCTATGGGCTTCCAAATATCCCTTTGCCAATTCCCCAAGAACAGCCTTAGCGAAAGGCTTCTTGAAGGGAAAGACGTAACTCTGTGAGATGAATTAACAGAACACAGAGCAGTTTCTCAGAAAGCTTCTTTCCAGTTTTCAACGGAAGATATTTCCTTTTTCACCATAGCCCTCTATGGGCTTCCAAATATCCCTTTGCCAATTCCACAAGAACAGCCTTAGCGAAAGGCTTCTTGAAGGGAAAGACGTAACTCTGTGAGATGAATTAACAGAACACAGAGCAGTTTCTCAGAAAGCTTCTTTCCAGTTTTGAACGGAAGATATTTCCTTTTTCACCATAGCCCTCTATGGGCTTCCAAATATCCCTTTGCCAATTCCACAAGAACAGCCTTAGCGAAAGACTTCTTGAAGGGAAAGATGTAACTCTGTGAGATGAATTAACAGAACACAGAGCAGTTTCTCAGAAAGCTTCTTTCCAGTTTTGAACGGAAGATATTTCCTTTTATACCATAGCCCTCTACGGGCTTCCAAATATCCCTTTGCCAATTCCACAAGAACAGCCTTAGCGAAAGGCTTCTTGAAGGGAAAGATGTAACTCTGTGAGATGAATTAACAGAACACAGAGCAGTTTCTCAGAAAGCTTCTTTCCAGTTTTGAACGGAAGATATTTCCTTTTTCACCATAGCCCTCTATGGGCTTCCAAATATCCCTTTGCCAATTCCCCAAGAACAGCCTTAGCGAAAGGCTTCTTGAAGGGAAAGACGTAACTCTGTGAGATGAATTAACAGAACACAGAGCCGTTTCTCAGAAAGCTTCTTTCAGTTTTGAACGGAAGATACTTCCTTTTTCACCATAGCCCTCTATGGGCTTCCAAATATCCCTTTGCCAATTCCACAAGAACAGCCTTAGCGAAAGGCTTCTTGAAGGGAAAGATGTAACTCTGTGAGATGAATTAACAGAACACAGAGCACTTTCTCAGAAAGCTTCTTTCCAGTTTTGAACGGAAGATATTTCCTTTTTCACCATAGCCCTCTATGGGCTTCCAAATATCCCTTTGCCAATTCCACAACAACAGCCTTAGCGAAAGGCTTCTTGAAGGGAAAGATGTAACTCTGTGAGATGAATTAACAGAACACAGAGCCGTTTCTCAGAAAGCTTCTTTCAGTTTTGAACGGAAGATATTTCCTTTTTCACCATAGCCCTCTATGGGCTTCCAAATATCCCTTTGCCAATTCCACAAGAACAGCCTTAGCGAAAGGCTTCTTGAAGGGAAAGATGTAACTCTGTGAGATGAATTAACAGAACACAGAGCAGTTTCTCAGAAAGCATCTTTCCAGTTTTGAACGGAAGATATTTCCTTTTTCACCATAGCCCTCTATGGGCTTCCAAATATCCCTTTGCCAATTCCACAAGAACAGCCTTAGCGAAAGGCTTCTTGAAGGGAAAGACGTAACTCTGTGAGATGAATTAACAGAACACAGAGCAGTTTCTCAGAAAGCTTCTTTCCAGTTTTGAACGGAAGATATTTCCTTTTTCACCATAGCCCTCTATGGGCTTCCAAATATCCCTTTGCCATTTCCACAAGAACAGCCTTAGCGAAAGGCTTCTTGAAGGGAAAGATGTAACTCAGTGAGATGAATTAACAGAACACAGAGCAGTTTCTCAAAAAGCTTCTTTCCAGTTTTGAACGGAAGATATTTCCTTTTCCACCATAGCCCTCTATGGGCTTCCAAATATCCCTTTGCCAATTCCACTAGAACAGCCTTAGGGAAAGGCTTCTTGAAGGGAAAGATGTAACTCAGTGAGATGAATTAACAGAACACAGAGCAGTTTCTCAGAAAGCTTCTTTCCAGTTTTGAACGGAAGATATTTCCTTTTTCACCATAGCCCTCTATGGGCTTCCAAATATCCCTTTGCCAATTCCCCAAGAACAGCCTTAGCGAAAGGCTTCTTGAAGGGAAAGACGTAACTCTGTGAGATGAATTAACAGAACACAGAGCAGTTTCTCAGAAAGCTTCTTTCCAGTTTTCAACGGAAGATATTTCCTTTTTCACCATAGCCCTCTATGGGCTTCCAAATATCCCTTTGCCAATTCCACAAGAACAGCCTTAGCGAAAGGCTTCTTGAAGGGAAAGACGTAACTCTGTGAGATGAATTAACAGAACACAGAGCAGTTTCTCAGAAAGCTTCTTTCCAGTTTTGAACGGAAGATATTTCCTTTTTCACCATAGCCCTCTATGGGCTTCCAAATATCCCTTTGCCAATTCCACAAGAACAGCCTTAGCGAAAGGCTTCTTGAAGGGAAAGATGTAACTCTGTGAGATGAATTAACAGAACACAGAGCAGTTTCTCAGAAAGCTTCTTTCCAGTTTTGAACGGAAGATATTTCCTTTTATACCATAGCCCTCTACGGGCTTCCAAATATCCCTTTGCCAATTCCACAAGAACAGCCTTAGCGAAAGGCTTCTTGAAGGGAAAGATGTAACTCTGTGAGATGAATTAACAGAACACAGAGCAGTTTCTCAGAAAGCTTCTTTCCAGTTTTGAACGGAAGATATTTCCTTTTTCACCATAGCACTCTATGGGCTTCCAAATATCCCTTTGCCAATTCCCCAAGAACAGCCTTAGCGAAAGGCTTCTTGAAGGGAAAGACGTAACTCTGTGAGATGAATTAACAGAACACAGAGCCGTTTCTCAGAAAGCTTCTTTCAGTTTTGAACGGAAGATACTTCCTTTTTCACCATAGCCCTCTATGGGCTTCCAAATATCCCTTTGCCAATTCCACAAGAACAGCCTTAGCGAAAGGCTTCTTGAAGGGAAAGATGTATCTCTGTGAGATGAATTAACAGAACACAGAGCACTTTCTCAGAAAGCTTCTTTCCAGTTTTGAACGGAAGATATTTCCTTTTTCACCATAGCCCTCTATGGGCTTCCAAATATCCCTTTGCCAATTCCACAAGAACAGCCTTAGCGAAAGGCTTCTTGAAGGGAAAGACGTAACTCTGTGAGATGAATTAACAGAACACAGAGCCGTTTCTCAGAAAGCTTCTTTCAGTTTTGAACGGAAGATACTTCCTTTTTCACCATAGCCCTCTATGGGCTTCCAAATATCCCTTTGCCAATTCCACAAGAACAGCCTTAGCGAAAGGCTTCTTGAAGGGAAAGATGTATCTCTGTGAGATGAATTAACAGAACACAGAGCACTTTCTCAGAAAGCTTCTTTCCAGTTTTGAACGGAAGATATTTCCTTTTTCACCATAGCCCTCTATGGGCTTCCAAATATCCCTTTGCCAATTCCACAAGAAGAGCCTTAACGAAAGGCTTCTTGAAGGGAAAGATGTAACTCTGTGAGATGAATTAACAGAACGCAGAGCCGTTTCTCAGAAAGCTTCTTTCCAGTTTTGAACGGAAGATATTTCCTTTTTCACCATAGCCCTCTATGGGCTTCCAAATATCCCTTTGCCAATTCCACAAGAACAGCCTTAGCGAAAGGCTTCTTGAAGGGAAAGATGTAACTCTGTGAGATGAATTAACAGAACACAGAGCAGTTTCTCAGAAAGCTTCTTTCCACTTTTGAACGGAAGATATTTCCTTTTTCACCATAGCCCTCTATGGGCTTCCAAATATCCCTTTGCGAATTCCACAAGAACAGCCTTAGCGAAAGGCTTCTTGAAGGGAAAGATGTAACTCTGTGAGATGAATTAACAGAACACAGAGCAGTTTCTCAGAAAGCTTCTTTCCAGTTTTGAACGGAAGATATTTCCTTTTTCACCATAGCCCTCTATGGGCTTCCAAATATCCCTTTGCCAATTCCACAAGAACAGCCTTAGCGAAAGGCTTCTTGAAGGGAAAGATGTAACTCTGTGAGATGAATTAACAGAACACAGAGCAGTTTCTCAGAAAGCTTCTTTCCAGTTTTGAACGGAAGATATTTCCTTTTTCACCATAGCCCTCTATGGGCTTCCAAATATCCCTTTGCCAATTCCCCAAGAACAGCCTTAGCGAAAGGCTTCTTGAAGGGAAAGACGTAACTCTGTGAGATGAATTAACAGAACACAGAGCAGTTTCTCAGAAAGCTTCTTTCCAGTTTTCAACGGAAGATATTTCCTTTTTCACCATAGCCCTCTAGGGGCTTCCAAAAATCCCTTTGCCAATTCCACAAGAACAGCCTTAGTGAAAGGCTTCTTGAAGGGAAAGATGTAACTCTGTGAGATGAATTATCAGAACACAGAGCAGTTTCTCAGAAAGCTTCTTTCCAGTTTTGAACGGAAGATATTTCCTTTTTCACCATAGCACTCTATGGGCTTCCAAATATCCCTTTGCCAATTCCACAAGAACAGCCTTAGCGAAAGGCTTCTTGAAGGGAAAGATGTAACTCTGTGAGATGAATTAACAGAACACAGAGCAGTTTCTCAGAAAGCTTCTTTCCAGTTTTGAACGGAAGATATTTCCTTTTTCACCATAGCCCTCTATGGGCTTCCAAATATCCCTTTGCCAATTCCACAAGAACAGCCTTAGGCAAAGGCTTCTTGAAGGGAAAGATGTAACTCTGTGAGATGAATTAACAGAACACAGAGCAGTTTCTCCGAAAGCTTCTTTCCAGTTTTGAACGGAAGATACTTCCTTTTTCACCATAGCCCTCTATGGGCTTCCAAATATCCCTTTGCCAATTCCACAAGAACAGCCTTAGCGAAAGGCTTCTTGAAGCGAAAGATGTAACTCTGTGAGATGAATTAACAGAACACAGAGCAGTTTCTCAGAAAGCTTCTTTCCAGTTTTGAACGGAAGATATTTCCTTTTTCACCATAGCCCTCTATGGGCTTCCAAATATCCCTTTGCCAATTCCA
>NW_027328351.1:0-33214 GCF_047675955.1 Chlorocebus sabaeus | reverse complement strand
CCAATTCCACAAGAACAGCCTTAGCGAAAGGCTTCTTGAAGGGAAAGATGTAACTCCGTGAGATGAATTCACAGAACACAGAGCAGTTTCTCAGAAAGCTTCTTTCTAGTTTTGAACGGAAGATATTTCCTTTTTCACTGTAGCCCTCTATGGGCTTCCAAATATCCCTTTGCCAATTCCACAAGAACAGCCTTAGCGAAAGGCTGCTTGAAGGGAAAGATGTAACTCTGTGAGATGAATTCACAGAACACAGAGCAGTTTCTCAGAAAGCTTCTTTCCAGTTTTGAACGGAAGATATTTCCTTTTTCACCATAGCCCTCTATGTGCTTCCAAATATCCCGTTGCCAATTCCACAAGAACAGCCTTAGCGAAAGGCTTCTTGAAGGGAAACATGTAACTCTGTGAGATGAATTCACAGAACACAGAGCAGTTTCTCAGAAAGCTTCTTTCCAGTTTTGAACGGAAGATATTTCCTTTTTCACCATAGCCCTCTATGGGCTTCCAAATATCCCTTTGCCAATTCCACAAGAACAGCCTTAGCGAAAGGCTGCTTGAAGGGAAAGATGTAACTCTGTGAGATGAATTCACAGAACACAAAGCAGTTTCTCAGAAATCTTCTTTCCAGGTTTGAACGGAAGATATTTCCTTTTTCACCATAGCCCTCTATGGGCTTCCAAATATCCCTTTGCCAATTCCACAAGAACAGCCTTAGCGAAAGGCTTCTTGAAGGGAAAGATGTAACTCTGTGAGATGAATTCACAGAACACAGAGCAGTTTCTCAGAAAGCTTCTTTCCAGTTTTGAACGAAAGATATTTCCTTTTTCACTGTAGCCCTCTATGGGCTTCCAAATATCCCTTTGCCAATTCCACAAGAACAGCCTTAGCGAAAGGCTTCTTGAAGGGAAAGATGTAACTCTGTGAGATGAATTCACAGAACACAGAGAAGTTTCTCAGAAAGCTTCTTTCCAGTTTTGATCCGAAGATATTACCTTTTTCCCCATAGCCCTCTATGGGCTTCCAAATATCCCTTTGCCAATTCCACAAGAACAGCATTAGCGAGAGGTTGCTTGAAGGGAAAGATGTAACTCTGTGAGATGAATCCACAGAACACAGAGCAGTTTCTCAGAATGCTTCTTTCCAGTTTTGAACGGAAGATATTTCCTTTTTCCCCATAGCCCTCTATGGGCTTCCAAATATCCCTTTGCCAATTCCACAAGAACAGCCTTAGCGAAAGGCTGCTTGAAGGGAAAGATGTAACTCTGTGAGATGAATTCACAGAACACAGAGCAGTTTCTCAGAAATCTTCTTTTCAGTTTTGAACGCAAGATATTTCCTTTTTCACTGTAGCCCTCTATGGGCTTCCAAATATCCCGTTGCCAATTCCACAAGAACAGCCTTAGCGAAAGGCTGCTTGAAGGGAAAGATGTAACTCTGTGAGATGAATTCACAGAACACAGAGCAGTTTCTCAGAAAGCTTCTTTCCAGTTTTGAACGCATGATATTTCCTTTTTCACCATAGCCCTCTACGGGCTTCCAAATATCCCGTTGCCAATTCCACAAGAACAGCCTTAGCGAAAGGCTGCTTGAAGGGAAAGATGTAACTCTGTGAGATGAATTCACAGAACACAGAGCAGTTTCTCAGAAAGCTTCTTTCCAGTTTTGAAGGGAAGATATTTCCTTTTTCACCATAGCCCTCTATGGGCTTCCAAATATCCCTTTGCCAATTCCACAAGAACAGCGTTAGCGAAAG
Source organism: Chlorocebus sabaeus (assembly GCF_047675955.1). Taxonomy (NCBI): domain Eukaryota; kingdom Metazoa; phylum Chordata; class Mammalia; order Primates; family Cercopithecidae; genus Chlorocebus; species Chlorocebus sabaeus. Next base: position 31,464 of record NW_027328351.1, on the reverse strand, counting down.
GCTGCTTGAAGGGAAAGATGTAACTCTTCGAGATGAATTCACAGAACACAGAGCAGTTTCTCAGAAAGCTTCTTTCCAGTTTTGAACGGAAGATATTTCCTTTTTCACCATAGCCCTCTATGGGCTTCCAAATATCCCGTTGCCAATTCCACAAGAACAGCCTTAGCGAAAGGCTTCTTGAAGGGAAAGATGTAAATCTGTGAGATGAGTTCACAGAACACAGAGCAGTTTCTCAGAAAGCTTCTTTCCAGTTTTGAACGGAAGATATTTCCTTTTTCCACATAGCCCTCTATGGGCTTCCAAATATCCCGTTGCCAATTCCACAAGAACAGCCTTAGCGAAAGGCTGCTTGAACGGAAACATGTAACTCTGTGAGATGAATTCACAGAACACAGAGCAGTTTCTCAGAATGCTTCTTTCCAGTTTTGAACGGAAGATATTTCCTTTTTCCCCATAGCCCTCTATGGGCTTCCAAATATCCCTTTGCCAATTCCACAAGAACAGCCTTAGCGAAAGGCTGCTTGAAGGGAAAGATGTAACTCTGTGAGATGAATTCACAGAACACAGAGCAGTTTCTCAGAAAGCTTCTTTCCAGTTTTGAACGGAAGATATTTCCTTTTTCACTGTAGCCCTCTATGGGCTTCCAAATATCCCTTTGCCAATTCCACAAGAACAGCCTTAGCGAAAGGCTTCTTGAAGGGAAAGATGTAACTCTGTGAGATGAATTCACAGAACACAGAGCAGTTTCTCAGAAAGCTTCTTTCCAGTTTTGAACGGAAGATATTTCCTTTTTCCCCATAGCCCTCTATGGGCTTCCAAATATCCCGTTGCCAATTCCACAAGAACAGCCTTAGCGAAAGGCTGCTTGAGGGGAAACATGTAACTCTGTGAGAAGAATTCACAGAACACAGAGCAGTTTCTCAGAAAGCTTCTTTCCAGTTTTGAACGGAAGATATTTCCTTTTTCACCATAGCCCTCTACGGGCTTCCAAATATCCCTTTGCCAATTCCACAAGAACAGCCTTAGCGAAAGGCTTCTTGAAGGGAAAGATGTAACTCTGTGAGATGAATTCACAGAACACAGAGCAGTTTCTCAGAAAGCTTCTTTCCAGTTTTGAAGGGAAGATATTTCCTTTTTCACCATAGCCCTCTATGGGCTTCCAAATATCCCTTTGCCAATTCCACAAGAACAGCCTTAGCGAAAGGCTGCTTGAAGGGAAAGATGTAACTCTTCGAGATGAATTCACAGAACACAGAGCAGTTTCTCAGAAAGCTTCTTTCCAGTTTTGAACGGAAGATATTTCCTTTTTCACCATAGCCCTCTATGGGCTTCCAAATATCCCGTTGCCAATTCCACAAGAACAGCCTTAGCGAAAGGCTTCTTGAAGGGAAAGATGTAAATCTGTGAGATGAATTCACAGAACACAGAGCAGTTTCTCAGAAAGCTTCTTTCCAGTTTTGAACGGAAGATATTTCCTTTTTCCCCATAGCCCTCTATGGGCTTCCAAATATCCCGTTGCCAAGTCCACAAGAACAGCCTTAGTGAAAGGCTGCTTGAAGGGAAAGATGTAACTCTTCGAGATGAATTCACAGAACACAGAGCAGTTTCTCAGAAAGCTTCTTTCCAGTTTTGAACGGAAGATATTTCCTTTTTCACCATAGCCCTCTACGGGCTTCCAAATATCCCTTTGCCAATTCCACAAGAACAGCCTTAGCGAAAGGCTCCTTGAAGGGAAAGATGTAACTCTGTGAGATGAATACAGAACACAGAGCAGTTTCTCAGAAAGCTTCTTTCCAGTTTTGAACGCAAGATATTTCCTTTTTCACTGTAGCCCTCTATGGGCTTCCAAATATCCCTTTGCCAATTCCACAAGAACAGCCTTAGCGAAAGGCTTCTTGAAGGGAAAGATGTAACTCTGTGAGATGAATTCACAGAACACAGAGAAGTTTCTCAAAAAGCTTCTTTCCAGTTTTGATCGGAAGATATTACCTTTTTCCCCATAGCCCTCTATGGGCTTCCAAATATCCCTTTGCCAATTCCACAAGAACAGCATTAGCGAAAGGTTGCTTGAAGGGAAAGATGTAACTCTGTGAGATGAATCCACAGAACACAGAGCAGTTTCTCAGAAAGCTTCTTTCCAGTTTTGAACGGAAGATATTTCCTTTTTCACCATAGCCCTCTATGGGCTTCCAAATATTCCTTTGCCAATTCCACAAGAACAGCCTTAGCGAAAGGCTGCTTGAAGGGAAAGATGTATCTCTGTGAGATGAATTCACAGAACACAGAGAAGTTTCTCAGAAAGCTTCTTTCCAGTTTTGAACGGAAGATATTTCCTTTTTCACCATAGCCCTCTATGGGCTTTTAAATATCCCTTTGCCAATTCCACAAGAACAGCCTTAGAGAAAGGCTTCTTGAAGGGAAAGATGTAACTCTGTGAGATGAATTCACAGAACACAGAGCAGTTTCTCAGAAAGCTTCTTTCCAGTTTTGAACGGAAGATATTTCCTTTTTCACCATAGCCTTCTACGGGCTTCCAAATATCCCTTTGCCAATTCCACAAGAACAGCCTTAGCGAAAGGCTGCTTGAAGGGAAAGATGTAACTCTGTGAGATGAATTCACAGAACACAGAGCAGTTTCTCAGAAAGCTTCTTTCCAGTTTTGAACGGAAGATATTTCCTTTTTCACCATAGCCCTCTATGGGCTTCCAAATATCCCGTTGCCAATTCCACAAGAACAGCCTTAGCGAAAGGCTGCTTGAAGGGAAACATGTAACTCTGTGAGATGAATTCACAGAACACAGAGCAGTTTCTCAGAAAGCTTCTTTCCAGTTTTGAACGGAAGATATTTCCTTTTTCACCCTAGCCCTCTATGGGCTTCCAAATATCCCTTTGCCAATTCCACAAGAACAGCCTTAGCGAAAGGCTTCTTGAAGGGAAAGATGTAACTCTGTGAGATGAATTCACAGAACACAGAGCAGTTTCTCAGAAATCTTCTTTCCAGTTTTGAACGGAAGATATTTCCTTTTTCACCATAGCCCTCTATGGCTTCCAAATATCCCTTTGCCAATTCCACAAGAACAGCCTTAGCGAAAGGCTTCTTGAAGGGAAAGATGTAACTCTGTGAGATGAATTCACAGAACACAGAGCAGTTTCTCAGAAAGCTTCTTTCCAGTTTTGAACGGAAGATATTTCCTTTTTCCCCATAGCCCTCTATGAGCTTCCAAATATCCCGTTGCCAATTCCACAAGAACAGCCTTAGCGAAAGGCTGCTTGAAGGGAAACATGTAACTCTGTGAGATGAATTCACAGAACACAGAGCAGTTTCTCAGAAAGCTTCTTTCCAGTTTTGAACGCATGATATTTCCTTTTTCACCATAGCCCTCTACGGGCTTCCAAATATCCCTTTGCCAATTCCACAAGAACAGCCTTAGCGAAAGGCTGCTTGAAGGGAAAGATGTAACTCTGTGAGATGAATTCACAGAACACAGAGCAGTTTCTCAGAAAGCTTCTTTCCAGTTTTGAACGGAAGATATTTCCTTTTTCACTGTAGCCCTCTATGGGCTTCCAAATATCCCTTTGCCAATTCCACAAGAACAGCCTTAGCGAAAGGCTGCTGGAAGGGAAAGATGTAACTCTGTGAGATGAATTCACAGAACACAGAGCAGTTTCTCAGAAAGCTTCTTTCCAGTTTTGAACGGAAGATATTTCCTTTTTCCCCATAGCCCTCTATGGGCTTCCAAATATCCCGTTGCCAATTCCACAAGAACAGCCTTAGCGAAAGGCTGCTTGAAGGGAAACATGTAACTCTGTGAGAAGAATTCACAGAACACAGAGCAGTTTCTCAGAAAGCTTCTTTCCAATTTTGAACGGAAGATATTTCCTTTTTCACCATAGCCTTCTACGGGCTTCCAAATATCCCTTTGCCAATTCCACAAGAACAGCCTTAGCGAAAGGCTTCTTGAAGGGAAAGATGTAACTCTGTGAGATGAATTCACAGAACACAGAGCAGTTTCTCAGAAAGCTTCTTTCCAGTTTTGAAGGGAAGATATTTCCTTTTTCACCATAGCCCTCTATGGGCTTCCAAATATCTCTTTGCCAATTCCACAAGAACAGCCTTAGCGAAAGGCTGCTTGAAGGGAAAGATGTAACTCTTCGAGATGAATTCACAGAACACAGAGCAGTTTCTCAGAAAGCTTATTTCCAGGTTTGAACGGAAGATATTTCCTTTTTCACCATAGCCCTCTATGGGCTTCCAAATATCCCGTTGCCAATTCCACAAGAACAGCCTTAGCGAAAGGCTTCTTGAAGGGAAAGATGTAAATCTGTGAGATGAATTCACAGAACACAGAGCAGTTTCTCAGAAAGCTTCTTTCCAGTTTTGAACGGAAGATATTACCTTTTTCCCCATAGCCCTCTATGGGCTTCCAAATATCCCTTTGCCAATTCCACAAGAACAGCATTAGCGAAAGGTTGCTTGAAGGGAAAGATGTAACTCTGTGAGATGAATCCACAGAACACAGAGCAGTTTCTCAGAATGCTTGTTTCCAGTTTTGAACGGAAGATATTTCCTTTTTCACCATAGCCCTCTATGGGCTTCCAAATATTCCTTTGCCAATTCCACAAGAACAGCCTTAGCGAAAGGCTGCTTGAAGGGAAAGATGTATCTCTGTGAGATGAATTCACAGAACACAGAGAAGTTTCTCAGAAAGCTTCTTTCCAGTTTTGAACGGAAGATATTTCCTTTTTCACCATAGCCCTCTATGGGCTTTTAAATATCCCTTTGCCAATTCCACAAGAACAGCCTTAGAGAAAGGCTTCTTGAAGGGAAAGATGTAACTCTGTGAGATGAATTCACAGAACACAGAGCAGTTTCTCAGAAAGCTTCTTTCCAGTTTTGAACGGAAGATATTTCCTTTTTCACCATAGCCTTCTACGGGCTTCCAAATATCCCTTTGCCAATTCCACAAGAACAGCCTTAGCGAAAGGCTGCTTGAAGGGAAAGATGTAACTCTGTGAGATGAATTCACAGAACACAGAGCAGTTTCTCAGAAAGCTTCTTTCCAGTTTTGAACGGAAGATATTTCCTTTTTCACCATAGCCCTCTATGGGCTTCCAAATATCCCGTTGCCAATTCCACAAGAACAGCCTTAGCGAAAGGCTGCTTGAAGGGAAACATGTAACTCTGTGAGATGAATTCACAGAACACAGAGCAGTTTCTCAGAAAGCTTCTTTCCAGTTTTGAACGGAAGATATTTCCTTTTTCACCCTAGCCCTCTATGGGCTTCCAAATATCCCTTTGCCAATTCCACAAGAACAGCCTTAGCGAAAGGCTTCTTGAAGGGAAAGATGTAACTCTGTGAGATGAATTCACAGAACACAGAGCAGTTTCTCAGAAATCTTCTTTCCAGTTTTGAACGGAAGATATTTCCTTTTTCACCATAGCCCTCTATGGCTTCCAAATATCCCTTTGCCAATTCCACAAGAACAGCCTTAGCGAAAGGCTTCTTGAAGGGAAAGATGTAACTCTGTGAGATGAATTCACAGAACACAGAGCAGTTTCTCAGAAAGCTTCTTTCCAGTTTTGAACGGAAGATATTTCCTTTTTCCCCATAGCCCTCTATGAGCTTCCAAATATCCCGTTGCCAATTCCACAAGAACAGCCTTAGCGAAAGGCTGCTTGAAGGGAAACATGTAACTCTGTGAGATGAATTCACAGAACACAGAGCAGTTTCTCAGAAAGCTTCTTTCCAGTTTTGAACGCATGATATTTCCTTTTTCACCATAGCCCTCTACGGGCTTCCAAATATCCCTTTGCCAATTCCACAAGAACAGCCTTAGCGAAAGGCTGCTTGAAGGGAAAGATGTAACTCTGTGAGATGAATTCACAGAACACAGAGCAGTTTCTCAGAAAGCTTCTTTCCAGTTTTGAACGGAAGATATTTCCTTTTTCACTGTAGCCCTCTATGGGCTTCCAAATATCCCTTTGCCAATTCCACAAGAACAGCCTTAGCGAAAGGCTGCTGGAAGGGAAAGATGTAACTCTGTGAGATGAATTCACAGAACACAGAGCAGTTTCTCAGAAACCTTCTTTCCAGTTTTGAACGGAAGATATTTCCTTTTTCCCCATAGCCCTCTATGGGCTTCCAAATATCCCGTTGCCAATTCCACAAGAACAGCCTTAGCGAAAGGCTGCTTGAAGGGAAACATGTAACTCTGTGAGAAGAATTCACAGAACACAGAGCAGTTTCTCAGAAAGCTTCTTTCCAATTTTGAACGGAAGATATTTCCTTTTTCACCATAGCCTTCTACGGGCTTCCAAATATCCCTTTGCCAATTCCACAAGAACAGCCTTAGCGAAAGGCTGCTTGAAGGGAAAGATGTAACTCTGTGAGATGAATTCACAGAACACAGAGCAGTTTCTCAGAAAGCTTCTTTCCAGTTTTGAAGGGAAGATATTTCCTTTTTCACCATAGCCCTCTATGGGCTTCCAAATATCTCTTTGCCAATTCCACAAGAACAGCCTTAGCGAAAGGCTGCTTGAAGGGAAAGATGTAACTCTTCGAGATGAATTCACAGAACACAGAGCAGTTTCTCAGAAAGCTTCTTTCCAGGTTTGAACGGAAGATATTTCCTTTTTCACCATAGCCCTCTATGGGCTTCCAAATATCCCGTTGCCAATTCCACAAGAACAGCCTTAGCGAAAGGCTTCTTGAAGGGAAAGATGTAAATCTGTGAGATGAATTCACAGAACACAGAGCAGTTTCTCAGAAAGCTTCTTTCCAGTTTTGAACGGAAGATATTTCCTTTTTCCCCATAGGCCTCTATGGGCTTCCAAATATCCCTTTGCCAATTCCACAAGAACAGCCTTAGCAAAAGGCTGCTTGAACGGAAACATGTAACTCTGTGAGATGAATTCACAGAACACAGAGCAGTTTCTCAGAAAGCTTCTTTCCAGTTTTGAACGAAAGATATTTCCTTTTTCCCCATAGCCCTCTAAGGGCTTCCAAATATCCCTTTGCCAATTCCACAAGAACAGCCTTAGCGAAAGGCTTCTTGAAGGGAAAGATGTAACTCTGTGAGATGAATTCACAGAACACAGAGCAGTTTCTCAGAAAGCTTCTTTCCAGTTTTGAACGGAAGATATTTCCTTTTTCACCATAGCCCTCTATGGGCTTCCAAATATCCCTTTGCCAATTCCACAAGAACAGCCTTACCGAAAGGCTGCTTGAAGGGAAACATGTAACTCTGTGAGATGAATTCACAGAACACAGAGCAGTTTCTCAGAAAGCTTCTTTCCAGTTTTGAACGGGAGATATTTCCTTTTTCACCATAGCCCTCTATGGGCTTCCAAATATCCCTTTGCCAATTCCACAAGAACAGCCTTAGCGAAAGGTTTCTTGAAGGGCAACTTGTAACTCTGTGAGATGAATTCAAAGAACACAGAGCAGTTTCTCAGAAAGCTGCTTTCCAGTTTTGAACGGAAGATATTTCCTTTTTCACCATAGCCCTCTACGGGCTTCCAAATATCCCTTTGCCAATTCCACAAGAACAGCCTTAGCGAAAGGCTGCTTGAAGGGAAAGATGTAACTCTGTGAGATGAATTCACAGAACACAGAGCAGTTTCTCAGAAAGCTTCTTTCCAGTTTTGAACGGAAGATATTTCCTTTTTCCCCATAGCCCTCTATGGGTTTCCAAATATCCCTTTGCCAATTCCACAAGAACAGCCTTAGCGAAAGGCTGCTTAGAGGGAAAGATGTAACTCTGTGAGATGAATTCACAGAACACAGAGCAGTTTCTCAGAAAGCTTCTTTCCAGTTTTGAACGGAAGATATTTCCTTTTTCACCATAGCCCTCTACGGGCTTCCAAATATCCCTTTGCCAATTCCACAAGAACAGCCTTAGCGAAAGGCTGCTTGAAGGGAAACATGTAACTCTGTGAGATGAATTCACAGAACACAGAGAAGTTTCTCAGAAAGCTTCTTTCCAGTTTTGAACGGAAGATATTTCCTTTTTCCCCATAGCCCTCTATGGGCTTCCAAATATCCCGTTGCCAATTCCACAAGAACAGCCTTAGCGAAAGGCTGCTTGAAAGGAAAGATGTAACTCTGTGAGATGAATTCACAGAACACAGAGCAGTTTCTCAGAAAGCTTCTTTTCAGTTTTGAACGCAAGATATTTCCTTTTTCACTGTAGCCCTCTATGGGCTTCCAAATATCCCTTTGCCAATTCCACAAGAACAGCCTTAGCGAAAGGCTTCTTGAAGGGAAAGATGTAACTCTGTGAGATTAATTCACAGAACACAGAGAAGTTTCTCAGAAAGCTTCTTTCCAGTTTTGAACGGAAGATATTTCCTTTTTCCCCATAGCCCTCTATGGGATTCCAAATATCCCTTTGCCAATTCCACAAGAACAGCCTTAGCGAAAGGCTGCTTGAAGGGAAAGATGTAACTCTGTGAGATGAATTCACAGAACACAGAGAAGTTTCTCAGAAAGCTTCTTTCCAGTTTTGAACGGAAGATATTTCCTTTTTCCCCATAGCCCTCTACGGGCTTCCAAATATCCCTTTGCCAATTCCACAAGAACAGCCTTAGCGAAAGGCTGCTTGAAGGGAAAGATGTAACTCTGTGAGATGAATTCACAGAACACAGAGCAGTTTCTCAGAAAGCTTCTTTCCAGTTTTGAACGGAAGATATTTCCTTTTTCACCATAGCCCTCTATGTGCTTCCAAATATCCCGTTGCCAATTCCACAAGAACAGCCTTAGCGAAAGGCTTCTTGAAGGGAAACATGTAACTCTGTGAGATGAATTCACAGAACACAGAGCAGTTTCTCAGAAAGCTTCTTTCCAGTTTTGAACGGAAGATATTTCCTTTTTCACCATAGCCCTCTACGGGCTTCCAAATATCCCTTTGCCAATTCCACAAGAACAGCCTTAGCGAAAGGCTGCTTGAAGGGAAAGATGTAACTCTGTGAGATGAATTCACAGAACACAAAGCAGTTTCTCAGAAATCTTCTTTCCAGGTTTGAACGGAAGATATTTCCTTTTTCACCATACCCCTCTATGGGCTTCCAAATATCCCTTTGCCAATTCCACAAGAACAGCCTTAGCGAAAGGCTTCTTGAAGGGAAAGATGTAACTCTGTGAGATGAATTCACAGAACACAGAGCAGTTTCTCAGAAAGCTTCTTTCCAGTTTTGAACGAAAGATATTTCCTTTTTCACTGTAGCCCTCTATGGGCTTCCAAATATCCCTTTGCCAATTCCACAAGAACAGCCTTAGCGAAAGGCTTCTTGAAGGGAAAGATGTAACTCTGTGAGATGAATTCACAGAACACAGAGAAGTTTCTCAGAAAGCTTCTTTCCAGTTTTGATCCGAAGATATTACCTTTTTCCCCATAGCCCACTATGGGCTTCCAAATATCCCTTTGCCAATTCCACAAGACCAGCATTAGCGAAAGGTTGCTTGAAGGGAAAGAGGTAACTCTGTGAGATGAATCCACAGAACACAGAGCAGTTTCTCAGAATGCTTCTTTCCAGTTTTGAACGGAAGATATTTCCTTTTTCACCATAGCCCTCTATGGGCTTCCAAATATCCCTTTGCCAATTCCACAAGAACAGCCTTAGCGAAAGGCTGCTTGAAGGGAAAGATGTAACTCTGTGAGATGAATTCACAGAACACAGAGCAGTTTCTCAGAAATCTTCTTTTCAGTTTTGAACGCAAGATATTTCCTTTTTCACTGTAGCCCTCTATGGGCTTCCAAATATCCCGTTGCCAATTCCACAAGAACAGCCTTAGCGAAAGGCTGCTTGAAGGGAAAGATGTAACTCTGTGAGATGAATTCACAGAACACAGAGCAGTTTCTCAGAAAGCTTCTTTCCAGTTTTGAACGCATGATATTTCCTTTTTCACCATAGCCCTCTACGGGCTTCCAAATATCCCGTTGCCAATTCCACAAGAACAGCCTTAGCGAAAGGCTGCTTGAAGGGAAAGATGTAACTCTGTGAGATGAATTCACAGAACACAGAGCAGTTTCTCAGAAAGCTTCTTTCCAGTTTTGAAGGGAAGATATTTCCTTTTTCACCATAGCCCTCTATGGGCTTCCAAATATCCCTTTGCCAATTCCACAAGAACAGCCTTAGCGAAAGGCTGCTTGAAGGGAAAGATGTAACTCTTCGAGATGAATTCACAGAACACAGAGCAGTTTCTCAGAAAGCTTCTTTCCAGTTTTGAACGGAAGATATTTCCTTTTTCACCATAGCCCTCTATGGGCTTCCAAATATCCCGTTGCCAATTCCACAAGAACAGCCTTAGCGAAAGGCTTCTTGAAGGGAAAGATGTAAATCTGTGAGATGAATTCACAGAACACAGAGCAGTTTCTCAGAAAGCTTCTTTCCAGTTTTGAACGGAAGATATTTCCTTTTTCCACATAGCCCTGTATGGGCTTCCAAATATCCCGTTGCCAATTCCACAAGAACAGCCTTAGCGAAAGGCTGCTTGAACGGAAACATGTAACTCTGTGAGATGAATTCACAGAACACAGAGCAGTTTCTCAGAATGCTTCTTTCCAGTTTTGAACGGAAGATATTTCCTTTTTCCCCATAGCCCTCTATGGGCTTCCAAATATCCCTTTGCCAATTCCACAAGAACAGCCTTAGCGAAAGGCTTCTTGAAGGGAAAGATGTAACTCTGTGAGATGAATTCACAGAACACAGAGCAGTTTCTCAGAAAGCTTCTTTCCAGTTTTGAACGGAAGATATTTCCTTTTTCACTGTAGCCCTCTATGGGCTTCCAAATATCCCTTTGCCAATTCCACAAGAACAGCCTTAGCGAAAGGCTTCTTGAAGGGAAAGATGTAACTCTGTGAGATGAATTCACAGAACACAGAGCAGTTTCTCAGAAAGCTTCTTTCCAGTTTTGAACGGAAGATATTTCCTTTTTCCCCATAGCCCTCTATGGGCTTCCAAATATCCCGTTGCCAATTCCACAAGAACAGCCTTAGCGAAAGGCTGCTTGAGGGGAAACATGTAACTCTGTGAGAAGAATTCACAGAACACAGAGCAGTTTCTCAGAAAGCTTCTTTCCAGTTTTGAACGGAAGATATTTCCTTTTTCACCATAGCCCTCTACGGGCTTCCAAATATCCCTTTGCCAATTCCACAAGAACAGCCTTAGCGAAAGGCTGCTGGAAGGGAAAGATGTAACTCTGTGAGATGAATTCACAGAACACAGAGCAGTTTCTCAGAAAGCTTCTTTCCAGTTTTGAAGGGAAGATATTTCCTTTTTCACCATAGCCCTCTATGGGCTTCCAAATATCCCTTTGCCAATTCCACAAGAACAGCCTTAGCGAAAGGCTGCTTGAAGGGAAAGATGTAACTCTTCGAGATGAATTCACAGAACACAGAGCAGTTTCTCAGAAAGCTTCTTTCCAGTTTTGAACGGAAGATATTTCCTTTTTCACCATAGCCCTCTATGGGCTTCCAAATATCCCGTTGCCAATTCCACAAGAACAGCCTTAGCGAAAGGCTTCTTGAAGGGAAAGATGTAAATCTGTGAGATTAATTCACAGAACACAGAGCAGTTTCTCAGAAAGCTTCTTTCCAGTTTTGAACGGAAGATATTTCCTTTTTCCCCATAGCCCTCTATGGGCTTCCAAATATCCCTTTGCCAATTCCACAAGAACAGCCTTAGCGAAAGGCTGCTTGAACGGAAACATGTAACTCTGTGAGATGAATTCACAGAACACAGAGCAGTTTCTCAGAAAGCTTCTTTCCAGTTTTGAACGGAAGGTATTTCCTTTTTCCCCATAGCCCTCTATGGGCTTCCAAATATCCCTTTGCCAATTCCACAAGAACAGCCTTAGCGAAAGGCTTCTTGAAGGGAAAGATGTAACTCTGTGAGATGAATTCACAGAACACAGAGCAGTTTCTCAGAAAGCTTCTTTCCAGTTTTGAACGAAAGATATTTCCTTTTTCACTGTAGCCCTCTATGGGCTTCCAAATATCCCTTTGCCAATTCCACAAGAACAGCCTTAGCGAAAGTCTTCTTGAAGGGAAAGATGTAACTCTGTGAGATGAATTCACAGAACACAGAGAAGTTTCTCAGAAAGCTTCTTTCCAGTTTTGATCCGAAGATATTACCTTTTTCCCCATAGCCCTCTATGGGCTTCCAAATATCCCTTTGCCAATTCCACAAGAACAGCATTAGCGAAAGGTTGCTTGAAGGGAAAGATGTAACTCTGTGAGATGAATCCACAGAACACAGAGCAGTTTCTCAGAATGCTTCTTTCCAGTTTTGAACGGAAGATATTTCCTTTTTCACCATAGCCCTCTATGGGCTTCCAAATATCCCTTTGCCAATTCCACAAGAACAGCCTTAGCGAAAGGCTGCTTGAAGGGAAAGATGTAACTCTGTGAGATGAATTCACAGAACACAGAGCAGTTTCTCAGAAATCTTCTTTTCAGTTTTGAACGCAAGATATTTCCTTTTTCACTGTAGCCCTCTATGGGCTTCCAAATATCCCGTTGCCAATTCCACAAGAACAGCCTTAGCGAAAGGCTGCTTGAAGGGAAAGATGTAACTCTGTGAGATGAATTCACAGAACACAGAGCAGTTTCTCAGAAAGCTTCTTTCCAGTTTTGAACGCATGATATTTCCTTTTTCACCATAGCCCTCTACGGGCTTCCAAATATCCCGTTGCCAATTCCACAAGAACAGCCTTAGCGAAAGGCTGCTTGAAGGGAAAGATGTAACTCTGTGAGATGAATTCACAGAACACAGAGCAGTTTCTCAGAAAGCTTCTTTCCAGTTTTGAAGGGAAGATATTTCCTTTTTCACCATAGCCCTCTATGGGCTTCCAAATATCCCTTTGCCAATTCCACAAGAACAGCCTTAGCGAAAGGCTGCTTGAAGGGAAAGATGTAACTCTTCGAGATGAATTCACAGAACACAGAGCAGTTTCTCAGAAAGCTTCTTTCCAGTTTTGAACGGAAGATATTTCCTTTTTCACCATAGCCCTCTATGGGCTTCCAAATATCCCGTTGCCAATTCCACAAGAACAGCCTTAGCGAAAGGCTTCTTGAAGGGAAAGATGTAAATCTGTGAGATGAATTCACAGAACACAGAGCAGTTTCTCAGAAAGCTTCTTTCCAGTTTTGAACGGAAGATATTTCCTTTTTCCACATAGCCCTCTATGGGCTTCCAAATATCCCGTTGCCAATTCCACAAGAACAGCCTTAGCGAAAGGCTGCTTGAACGGAAACATGTAACTCTGTGAGATGAATTCACAGAACACAGAGCAGTTTCTCAGAATGCTTCTTTCCAGTTTTGAACGGAAGATATTTCCTTTTTCCCCATAGCCCTCTATGGGCTTCCAAATATCCCTTTGCCAATTCCACAAGAACAGCCTTAGCGAAAGGCTTCTTGAAGGGAAAGATGTAACTCTGTGAGATGAATTCACAGAACACAGAGCAGTTTCTCAGAAAGCTTCTTTCCAGTTTTGAACGGAAGATATTTCCTTTTTCACTGTAGCCCTCTATGGGCTTCCAAATATCCCTTTGCCAATTCCACAAGAACAGCCTTAGCGAAAGGCTTCTTGAAGGGAAAGATGTAACTCTGTGAGATGAATTCACAGAACACAGAGCAGTTTCTCAGAAAGCTTCTTTCCAGTTTTGAACGGAAGATATTTCCTTTTTCCCCATAGCCCTCTATGGGCTTCCAAATATCCCGTTGCCAATTCCACAAGAACAGCCTTAGCGAAAGGCTGCTTGAGGGGAAACATGTAACTCTGTGAGAAGAATTCACAGAACACAGAGCAGTTTCTCAGAAAGCTTCTTTCCAGTTTTGAACGGAAGATATTTCCTTTTTCACCATAGCCCTCTACGGGCTTCCAAATATCCCTTTGCCAATTCCACAAGAACAGCCTTAGCGAAAGGCTGCTGGAAGGGAAAGATGTAACTCTGTGAGATGAATTCACAGAACACAGAGCAGTTTCTCAGAAAGCTTCTTTCCAGTTTTGAAGGGAAGATATTTCCTTTTTCACCATAGCCCTCTATGGGCTTCCAAATATCCCTTTGCCAATTCCACAAGAACAGCCTTAGCGAAAGGCTGCTTGAAGGGAAAGATGTAACTCCGTGAGATGAATTCACAGAACACAGAGCAGTTTCTCAGAAAGCTTCTTTCCAGTTTTGAACGGAAGATATTTCCTTTTTCACTGTAGCCCTCTATGGGCTTCCAAATATCCCTTTGCCAATTCCACAAGAACAGCCTTAGCGAAAGGCTGCTTGAAGGGAAAGATGTAACTCTGTGAGATGAATTCACAGAACACAGAGCAGTTTCTCAGAAAGCTTCTTTCCAGTTTTGAACGGAAGATATTTCCTTTTTCACCATAGCCCTCTATGTGCTTCCAAATATCCCGTTGCCAATTCCACAAGAACAGCCTTAGCGAAAGGCTTCTTGAAGGGAAACATGTAACTCTGTGAGATGAATTCACAGAACACAGAGCAGTTTCTCAGAAAGCTTCTTTCCAGTTTTGAACGGAAGATATTTCCTTTTCCACCATAGCCCTCTATGGGCTTCCAAATATCCCTTTGCCAATTCCACAAGAACAGCCTTAGCGAAAGGCTGCTTGAAGGGAAAGATGTAACTCTGTGAGATGAATTCACAGAACACAAAGCAGTTTCTCAGAAATCTTCTTTCCAGGTTTGAACGGAAGATATTTCCTTTTTCACCATAGCCCTCTATGGGCTTCCAAATATCCCTTTGCCAATTCCACAAGAACAGCCTTAGCGAAAGGCTTCTTGAAGGGAAAGATGTAACTCTGTGAGATGAATTCACAGAACACAGAGCAGTTTCTCAGAAAGCTTCTTTCCAGTTTTGAACGAAAGATATTTCCTTTTTCACTGTAGCCCTCTATGGGCTTCCAAATATCCCTTTGCCAATTCCACAAGAACAGCCTTAGCGAAAGGCTTCTTGAAGGGAAAGATGTAACTCTGTGAGATGAATTCACAGAACACAGAGAAGTTTCTCAGAAAGCTTCTTTCCAGTTTTGATCCGAAGATATTACCTTTTTCCCCATAGCCCTCTATGGGCTTCCAAATATCCCGTTGCCAATTCCACAAGAACAGCCTTAGCGAAAGGCTGCTTGAAGGGAAAGATGTAACTCTGTGAGATGAATTCACAGAACACAGAGCAGTTTCTCAGAAAGCTTCTTTCCAGTTTTGAACGCATGATATTTCCTTTTTCACCATAGCCCTCTACGGGCTTCCAAATATCCCGTTGCCAATTCCACAAGAACAGCCTTAGCGAAAGGCTGCTTGAAGGGAAAGATGTAACTCTGTGAGATGAATTCACAGAACACAGAGCAGTTTCTCAGAAAGCTTCTTTCCAGTTTTGAAGGGAAGATATTTCCTTTTTCACCATAGCCCTCTATGGGCTTCCAAATATCCCTTTGCCAATTCCACAAGAACAGCCTTAGCGAAAGGCTGCTTGAAGGGAAAGATGTAACTCTTCGAGATGAATTCACAGAACACAGAGCAGTTTCTCAGAAAGCTTCTTTCCAGTTTTGAACGGAAGATATTTCCTTTTTCACCATAGCCCTCTATGGGCTTCCAAATATCCCGTTGCCAATTCCACAAGAACAGACTTAGCGAAAGGCTTCTTGAAGGGAAAGATGTATATCTGTGAGATGAATTCACAGAACACAGAGCAGTTTCTCAGAAAGCTTCTTTCCAGTTTTGAACGGAAGATATTTCCTTTTTCCACATAGCCCTCTATGGGCTTCCAAATATCCCGATGCCAATTCCACAAGAACAGCCTTAGCGAAAGGCTGCTTGAACGGAAACATGTAACTCTGTGAGATGAATTCACAGAACACAGAGCAGTTTCTCAGAATGCTTCTTTCCAGTTTTGAACGGAAGATATTTCCTTTTTCCCCATAGCCCTCTATGGGCTTCCAAATATCCCTTTGCCAATTCCACAAGAACAGCCTTAGCGAAAGGCTTCTTGAAGGGAAAGATGTAACTCTGTGAGATGAATTCACAGAACACAGAGCAGTTTCTCAGAAAGCTTCTTTCCAGTTTTGAACGGAAGATATTTCCTTTTTCACTGTAGCCCTCTATGGGCTTCCAAATATCCCTTTGCCAATTCCACAAGAACAACCTTAGCGAAAGGCTTCTTGTAGGGAAAGATGTAACTCTGTGAGATGAATTCACAGAACACAGAGCAGTTTCTCAGAAAGCTTCTTTCCAGTTTTGAACGGAAGATATTTCCTTTTTCCCCATAGCCCTCTATGGGCTTCCAAATATCCCGTTGCCAATTCCACAAGAACAGCCTTAGCGAAAGGCTGCTTGAGGGGAAACATGTAACTCTGTGAGAAGAATTCACAGAACACAGAGCAGTTTCTCAGAAAGCTTCTTTCCAGTTTTGAACGGAAGATATTTCCTTTTTCACCATAGCCCTCTACGGGCTTCCAAATATCCCTTTGCCAATTCCACAAGAACAGCCTTAGCGAAAGGCTTCTTGAAGGGAAAGATGTAACTCTGTGAGATGAATTCACAGAACACAGAGCAGTTTCTCAGAAAGCTTCTTTCCAGTTTTGAAGGGAAGATATTTCCTTTTTCACCATAGCCCTCTATGGGCTTCCAAATATCCCTTTGCCAATTCCACAAGAACAGCCTTAGCGAAAGGCTGCTTGAAGGGAAAGATGTAACTCTTCGAGATGAATTCACAGAACACAGAGCAGTTTCTCAGAAAGCTTCTTTCCAGTTTTGAACGGAAGATATTTCCTTTTTCACCATAGCCCTCTATGGGCTTCCAAATATCCCGGTGCCAATTCCACAAGAACAGCCTTAGCGAAAGGCTTCTTGAAGGGAAAGATGTAAATCTGTGAGATGAATTCACAGAACACAGAGCAGTTTCTCAGAAAGCTTCCTTCCAGTTTTGAACGGAAGATATTTCCTTTTTCCCCATAGCCCTCTATGGGCTTCCAAATATCCCGTTGCCAAGTCCACAAGAACAGCCTTAGTGAAAGGCTGCTTGAAGGGAAAGATGTAACTCTTCGAGATGAATTCACAGAACACAGAGCAGTTTCTCAGAAAGCTTCTTTCCAGTTTTGAACGGAAGATATTTCCTTTTTCACCATAGCCCTCTACGGGCTTCCAAATATCCCTTTGCCAATTCCACAAGAACAGCCTTAGCGAAAGGCTCCTTGAAGGGAAAGATGTAACTCTGTGAGATGAATTCACAGAACACAGAGCAGTTTCTCAGAAAGCTTCTTTCCAGTTTTGAACGCAAGATATTTCCTTTTTCACTGTAGCCCTCTATGGGCTTCCAAATATCCCTTTGCCAATTCCACAAGAACAGCCTTAGCGAAAGGCTTCTTGAAGGGAAAGATGTAACTCTGTGAGATGAATTAACAGAACACAGAGAAGTTTCTCAGAAAGCTTCTTTCCAGTTTTGAACGGAAGATATTTCCTTTTTCCCCATAGCCCTCTATGGGTTTCCAAATATCCCTTTGCCAATTCCACAAGAACAGCCTTAGCGAAAGGCTGCTTGAAGGGAAAGATGTAACTCTGTGAGATGAATTCACAGAACACAGAGCAGTTTCTCAGAAAGCTTCTTTCCAGTTTTGAACGGAAGAGATTACCTTTTTCACCATAGCCCTCTATGGGCTTCCAAATATCCCTTTGCCAATTCCACAAGAACAGCCTTAGCGAAAGGCTGCTTGAAGGGAAAGATGTAACTCTGTGAGATGAATTCACAGAACTCAGAGAAGTTTCTCAGAAATCTTCTTTTCAGTTTTGAACGCAAGATATTTCCTTTTTCACTCTAGCCCTCTATGGGCTTCCAAATATCCCTTTGCCAATTCCACAAGAACAGCCTTAGCGAAAGGCTTCTTGAAGGGAAAGATGTAACTCTGTGAGATGAATTCACAGAACACAGAGAAGTTTCTCAGAAAGCTTCTTTCCAGTTTTGAACGGAAGATATTTCCTTTTTCACCACAGCCCTCTACGGGCTTCCAGATATCCCTTTGCCAATTCCTCAAGAACAGCCTTAGCGAAAGGCTGCTTGAAGGGAAAGATGTAACTCTGTGAGATGAATTCACAGAACACAGAGCAGTTTCTCAGAAAGCTTCTTTCCAGTTTTGAAGGGAAGATATTTCCTTTTTCCCCATAGCCCTCTATGGGCTTCCAAATATCCCTTTGCCAATTCCACAGGAACAGCCTTAGCGAAAGGCTTCTTGAAGGGAAAGATGTAACTCTGTGAGATGAATTCACAGAACACAGAGAAGTTTCTCAGAAAGCTTCTTTCCAGTTTTGAACGGAAGATATTTCCTTTTTCACCATAGCCCTCTATGGGCTTCCAAATATCCCGTTGCCAATTCCACAAGAACAGCCTTAGCGAAAGGCTTCTTGAAGGGAAAGATGTAACTCTTCGAGATGAATTCACAGAACACAGAGCAGTTTCTCAGAAAGCTTCTTTCCAGTTTTGAACGGAAGATATTTCCTTTTTCACCATAGCCCTCTACGGGCTTCCAAATATCCCTTTGCCAATTCCACAAGAACAGCCTTAGCGAAAGGCTCCTTGAAGGGAAAGATGTAACTCTGTGAGATGAATTCACAGAACACAGAGCAGTTTCTCAGAAAGCTTCTTTCCAGTTTTGAACGCAAGATATTTCCTTTTTCACTGTAGCCCTCTATGGGCTTCCAAATATCCCTTTGCCAATTCCACAAGAACAGCCTTAGCGAAAGGCTTCTTGAAGGGAAAGATGTAACTCTGTGAGATGAATTAACAGAACACAGAGAAGTTTCTCAGAAAGCTTCTTTCCAGTTTTGAACGGAAGATATTTCCTTTTTCCCCATAGCCCTCTATGGGTTTCCAAATATCCCTTTGCCAATTCCACAAGAACAGCCTTAGCGAAAGGCTGCTTGAAGGGAAAGATGTAACTCTGTGAGATGAATTCACAGAACACAGAGCAGTTTCTCAGAAAGCTTCTTTCCAGTTTTGAACGGAAGAGATTACCTTTTTCACCATAGCCCTCTATGGGCTTCCAAATATCCCTTTGCCAATTCCACAAGAACAGCCTTAGCGAAAGGCTGCTTGAAGGGAAAGATGTAACTCTGTGAGATGAATTCACAGAACTCAGAGAAGTTTCTCAGAAATCTTCTTTTCAGTTTTGAACGCAAGATATTTCCTTTTTCACTCTAGCCCTCTATGGGCTTCCAAATATCCCTTTGCCAATTCCACAAGAACAGCCTTAGCGAAAGGCTTCTTGAAGGGAAAGATGTAACTCTGTGAGATGAATTCACAGAACACAGAGAAGTTTCTCAGAAAGCTTCTTTCCAGTTTTGAACGGAAGATATTTCCTTTTTCACCACAGCCCTCTACGGGCTTCCAGATATCCCTTTGCCAATTCCTCAAGAACAGCCTTAGCGAAAGGCTGCTTGAAGGGAAAGATGTAACTCTGTGAGATGAATTCACAGAACACAGAGCAGTTTCTCAGAAAGCTTCTTTCCAGTTTTGAAGGGAAGATATTTCCTTTTTCCCCATAGCCCTCTATGGGCTTCCAAATATCCCTTTGCCAATTCCACAGGAACAGCCTTAGCGAAAGGCTTCTTGAAGGGAAAGATGTAACTCTGTGAGATGAATTCACAGAACACAGAGAAGTTTCTCAGAAAGCTTCTTTCCAGTTTTGAACGGAAGATATTTCCTTTTTCACCATAGCCCTCTATGGGCTTCCAAATATCCCGTTGCCAATTCCACAAGAACAGCCTTAGCGAAAGGCTTCTTGAAGGGAAAGATGTAACTCTGTGAGATGAATTCACAGAACACAGAGAAGTTTCTCAGAAAGCTTCTTTCCAGTTTTGAACGGAAGATATTTCCTTTTTCCCCATAGCCCTCTATGGGCTTCCAAATATCCCTTTGCCAATTCCACAAGAACAGCCTTAGCGAAAGGCTGCTTAGAGGGAAAGATGTAACTCTGTGAGATGAATTCACAGAACACAGAGCAGTTTCTCAGAAAGCTTCTTTCCAGTTTTGAACGAAAGATATTTCCTTTTTCACTGTAGCCCTCTATGGGCTTCCAAATATCCCTTTGCCAATTCCACAAGAACAGCCTTAGCGAAAGGCTTCTTGAAGGGAAAGATGTAACTCTGTGAGATGAATTCACAGAACACAGAGCAGTTTCTCAGAAAGCTTCTTTCCAGTTTTGAACGGAAGATATTTCCTTTTTCACCATAGCCCTCTACGGGCTTCCAAATATCCCTTTGCCAATTCCACAAGAACAGCCTTAGCGAAAGGCTGCTTGAAGGGAAAGATGTAACTCTGTGAGATGAATTCACAGAACACAGAGCAGTTTCTCAGAAAGCTTCTTTCCAGTTTTGAACGGAAGATATTTCCTTTTTCACTGTAGCCCTCTATGGGCTTCCAAATATCCCTTTGCCAATTCCACAAGAACAGCCTTAGCGAAAGGCTTCTTGAAGGGAAAGATGTAACTCTGTGAGATGAATTCACAGAACACACAGCAGTTTCTCAGAAAGCTTCTTTCCAGTTTTGAACGGAAGATATTTCCTTTTTCCCCATAGCCCTCTATGGGCTTCCAAATATCCCGTTGCCAATTCCACAAGAACAGCCTTAGCGAAAGGCTGCTTGAAGGGAAACATGTAACTCTGTGAGAAGAATTCACAGAACACAGAGCAGTTTCTCAGAAAGCTTCTTTCCAATTTTGAACGGAAGATATTTCCTTTTTCACCATAGCCCTCTACGGGCTTCCAAATATCCCTTTGCCAATTCCACAAGAACAGCCTTAGCGAAAGGCTGCTTGAAGGGAAAGATGTAACTCTGTGAGATGAATTCACAGAACACAGAGCAGTTTCTCAGAAAGCTTCTTTCCAGTTTTGAAGGGAAGATATTTCCTTTTTCACCATAGCCCTCTATGGGCTTCCAAATATCTCTTTGCCAATTCCACAAGAACAGCCTTAGCGAAAGGCTGCTTGAAGGGAAAGATGTAACTCTTCGAGATGAATTCACAGAACACAGAGCAGTTTCTCAGAAAGCTTCTTTCCAGGTTTGAACGGAAGATATTTCCTTTTTCACCATAGCCCTCTATGGGCTTCCAAATATCCCGTTGCCAATTCCACAAGAACAGCCTTAGCGAAAGGCTTCTTGAAGGGAAAGATGTAAATCTGTGAGATGAATTCACAGAACACAGAGCAGTTTCTCAGAAAGCTTCTTTCCAGTTTTGAACGGAAGATATTTCCTTTTTCCCCATAGCCCTCTATGGGCTTCCAAATATCCCTTTGCCAATTCCACAAGAACAGCCTTAGCGAAAGGCTGCTTGAACGGAAACATGTAACTCTGTGAGATGAATTCACAGAACACAGAGCAGTTTCTCAGAAAGCTTCTTTCCAGTTTTGAACGGAAGATATTTCCTTTTTCCCCATAGCCCTCTAAGGGCTTCCAAATATCCCTTTGCCAATTCCACAAGAACAGCCTTAGCGAAAGGCTTCTTGAAGGGAAAGATGTAACTCTGTGAGATGAATTCACAGAACACAGAGCAGTTTCTCAGAAAGCTTCTTTCCAGTTTTGAACGGAAGATATTTCCTTTTTCACCATAGCCCTCTATGGGCTTCCAAATATCCCTTTGCCAATTCCACAAGAACAGCCTTAGCGAAAGGCTGCTTGAAGGGAAACATGTAACTCTGTGAGATGAATTCACAGAACACAGAGCAGTTTCTCAGAAAGCTTCTTTCCAGTTTTGAACGGGAGATATTTCCTTTTTCACCATAGCCCTCTAAGGGCTTCCAAATATCCCTTTGCCAATTCCACAAGAACAGCCTTAGCGAAAGGTTTCTTGAAGGGTAACATGTAACTCTGTGAGATGAATTCACAGAACACAGAGCAGTTTCTCAGAAAGCTGCTTTCCAGTTTTGAACGGAAGATATTTCCTTTTTCACCATAGCCCTCTACGGGCTTCCAAATATCCCTTTGCCAATTCCACAAGAACAGCCTTAGCGAAAGGCTGCTTGAAGGGAAAGATGTAACTCTGTGAGATGAATTCACAGAACACAGAGAAGTTTCTCAGAAAGCTTCTTTCCAGTTTTGAACGGAAGATATTTCCTTTTTCCCCATAGCCCTCTATGGGCTTCCAAATATCCCTTTGCCAATTCCACAAGAACAGCCTTAGCGAAAGGCTGCTTGAAGGGAAAGATGTAACTCTGTGAGATGAAATCACAGAACACAGAGCAGTTTCTCAGAAAGCTTCTTTCCAGTTTTGAACGGAAGATATTTCCTTTTTCAACATAGCCCTCTAAGTGCTTCCAAATATCCCTTTGCCAATTCCACAAGAACAGCCTTAGCGAAAGGCTTCTTGAAGGGAAAGATGTAACTCTGTGAGATGAATTCACAGAACACAGAGCAGTTTCTCAGAAAGCTTCTTTCCAGTTTTGAACGGAAGATATTTCCTTTTTCCCCATAGCCCTCTATGGGCTTCCAAATATCCCGTTGCCAATTCCACAAGAACAGCCTTAGCGAAAGGCTGCTTGAAGGGAAACATGTAACTCTGTGAGAAGAATTCACAGAACACAGAGCAGTTTCTCAGAAAGCTTCTTTCCAGTTTTGAACGGAAGATATTTCCTTTTTCACCATAGCCCTCTACGGGCTTCCAAATATCCCTTTGCCAATTCCACAAGAACAGCCTTAGCGAAAGGCTGCTTGAAGGGAAAGATGTAACTGTGTGAGATGAAATCACAGAACACAGAGCAGTTTCTCAGAAAGCTTCTTTCCAGTTTTGAAGGGAAGATATTTCCTTTTTCACCATAGCCCTCTATGGGCTTCCAAATATCCCTTTGCCAATTCCACAAGAACAGCCTTAGCGAAAGGCTGCTTGAAGGGAAAGATGTAACTCTTCGAGATGAATTCACAGAACACAGAGCAGTTTCTCAGAAAGCTTCTTTCCAGTTTTGAACGGAAGATATTTCCTTTTTCACCATAGCCCTCTATGGGCTTCCAAATATCCCGTTGCCAATTCCACAAGAACAGCCTTAGCGAAAGGCTTCTTGAAGGGAAAGATGTAACTCTGTGAGATGAATTCACAGAACACAGAGCAGTTTCTCAGAAAGCTTCTTTCCAGTTTTGAACGGAAGATATTTCCTTTTTCACTGTAGCCCTCTATGGGCTTCCAAATATCCCTTTGCCAATTCCACAAGAACAGCCTTAGCGAAAGGCTGCTTGAAGGGAAAGATGTAACTCTGTGAGATGAATTCACAGAACACAGAGCAGTTTCTCAGAAAGCTTCTTTCCAGTTTTGAACGGAAGATATTTCCTTTTTCCCCATAGCCCTCTATGGGCTTCCAAATATCCCGTTGCCAATTCCACAAGAACAGCCTTAGCGAAAGGCTGCTTGAGGGGAAACATGTAACTCTGTGAGAAGAATTCACAGAACACAGAGCAGTTTCTCAGAAAGCTTCTTTCCAGTTTTGAACGGAAGATATTTCCTTTTTCACCATAGCCCTCTACGGGCTTCCAAATATCCCTTTGCCAATTCCACAAGAACAGCCTTAGCGAAAGGCTGCTTGAAGGGAAAGATGTAACTCTGTGAGATGAATTCACAGAACACAGAGCAGTTTCTCAGAAAGCTTCTTTCCAGTTTTGAAGGGAAGATATTTCCTTTTTCACCATAGCCCTCTATGGGCTTCCAAATATCCCTTTGCCAATTGCACAAGAACAGCCTTAGCGAAAGGCTGCTTGAAGGGAAAGATGTAACTCTTCGAGATGAATTCACAGAACACAGAGCAGTTTCTCAGAAAGCTTCTTTCCAGTTTTGAACGGAAGATATTTCCTTTTTCACCATAGCCCTCTATGGGCTTCCAAATATCCCGTTGCCAATTCCACAAGAACAGCCTTAGCGAAAGGCTTCTTGAAGGGAAAGATGTAACTCTGTGAGATTAATTCACAGAACACAGAGCAGTTTCTCAGAAAGCTTCTTTCCAGTTTTGAACGGAAGATATTTCCTTTTTCCCCATAGCCCTCTATGGGCTTCCAAATATCCCTTTGCCAATTCCACAAGAACAGCCTTAGCGAAAGGCTGCTTGAACGGAAACATGTAACTCTGTGAGATGAATTCACAGAACACAGAGCAGTTTCTCAGAAAGCTTCTTTCCAGTTTTGAACGGAAGGTATTTCCTTTTTCCCCATAGCCCTCTATGGGCTTCCAAATATCCCTTTGCCAATTCCACAAGAACAGCCTTAGCGAAAGGCTTCTTGAAGGGAAAGATGTAACTCCGTGAGATGAATTCACAGAACACAGAGCAGTTTCTCAGAAAGCTTCTTTCCAGTTTTGAACGGAAGATATTTCCTTTTTCACTGTAGCCCTCTATGGGCTTCCAAATATCCCTTTGCCAATTCCACAAGAACAGCCTTAGCGAAAGGCTGCTTGAAGGGAAAGATGTAACTCTGTGAGATGAATTCACAGAACACAGAGCAGTTTCTCAGAAAGCTTCTTTCCAGTTTTGAACGGAAGATATTTCCTTTTTCACCATAGCCCTCTATGTGCTTCCAAATATCCCGTTGCCAATTCCACAAGAACAGCCTTAGCGAAAGGCTTCTTGAAGGGAAACATGTAACTCTGTGAGATGAATTCACAGAACACAGAGCAGTTTCTCAGAAAGCTTCTTTCCAGTTTTGAACGGAAGATATTTCCTTTTTCACCATAGCCCTCTATGGGCTTCCAAATATCCCTTTGCCAATTCCACAAGAACAGCCTTAGCGAAAGGCTGCTTGAAGGGAAAGATGTAACTCTGTGAGATGAATTCACAGAACACAAAGCAGTTTCTCAGAAATCTTCTTTCCAGGTTTGAACGGAAGATATTTCCTTTTTCACCATAGCCCTCTATGGGCTTCCAAATATCCCTTTGCCAATTCCACAACAACAGCCTTAGCGAAAGGCTGCTTGAAGGGAAAGATGTAACTCTGTGAGATGAATTCACAGAACACAGAGCAGTTTCTCAGAAAGCTTCTTTCCAGTTTTGAACGAAAGATATTTCCTTTTTCACTGTAGCCCTCTATGGGCTTCCAAATATCCCTTTGCCAATTCCACAAGAACAGCCTTAGCGAAAGGCTTCTTGAAGGGAAAGATGTAACTCTGTGAGATGAATTCACAGAACACAGAGAAGTTTCTCAGAAAGCTTCTTTCCAGTTTTGATCCGAAGATATTACCTTTTTCCCCATAGCCCTCTATGGGCTTCCAAATATCCCTTTGCCAATTCCACAAGAACAGCATTAGCGAAAGGTTGCTTGAAGGGAAAGATGTAACTCTGTGAGATGAATCCACAGAACACAGAGCAGTTTCTCAGAATGCTTCTTTCCAGTTTTGAACGGAAGATATTTCCTTTTTCACCATAGCCCTCTATGGGCTTCCAAATATCCCTTTGCCAATTCCACAAGAACAGCCTTAGCGAAAGGCTGCTTGAAGGGAAAGATGTAACTCTGTGAGATGAATTCACAGAACACAGAGCAGTTTCTCAGAAATCTTCTTTTCAGTTTTGAACGCAAGATATTTCCTTTTTCACTGTAGCCCTCTATGGGCTTCCAAATATCCCGTTGCCAATTCCACAAGAACAGCCTTAGCGAAAGGCTGCTTGAAGGGAAAGATGTAACTCTGTGAGATGAATTCACAGAACACAGAGCAGTTTCTCAGAAAGCTTCTTTCCAGTTTTGAACGCATGATATTTCCTTTTTCACCATAGCCCTCTACGGGCTTCCAAATATCCCGTTGCCAATTCCACAAGAACAGCCTTAGCGAAAGGCTGCTTGAAGGGAAAGATGTAACTCTGTGAGATGAATTCACAGAACACAGAGCAGTTTCTCAGAAAGCTTCTTTCCAGTTTTGAAGGGAAGATATTTCCTTTTTCACCATAGCCCTCTATGGGCTTCCAAATATCCCTTTGCCAATTCCACAAGAACAGCCTTAGCGAAAGGCTGCTTGAAGGGAAAGATGTAACTCTTCGAGATGAATTCACAGAACACAGAGCAGTTTCTCAGAAAGCTTCTTTCCAGTTTTGAACGGAAGATATTTCCTTTTTCACCATAGCCCTCTATGGGCTTCCAAATATCCCGTTGCCAATTCCACAAGAACAGCCTTAGCGAAAGGCTTCTTGAAGGGAAAGATGTAAATCTGTGAGATGAATTCACAGAACACAGAGCAGTTTCTCAGAAAGCTTCTTTCCAGTTTTGAACGGAAGATATTTCCTTTTTCCACATAGCCCTCTATGGGCTTCCAAATATCCCGTTGCCAATTCCACAAGAACAGCCTTAGCGAAAGGCTGCTTGAACGGAAACATGTAACTCTGTGAGATGAATTCACAGAACACAGAGCAGTTTCTCAGAAAGCTTCTTTCCAGTTTTGAACGGAAGATATTTCCTTTTTCCCCATAGCCCTCTATGGGCTTCCAAATATCCCTTTGCCAATTCCACAAGAACAGCCTTAGCGAAAGGCTTCTTGAAGGGAAAGATGTAACTCTGTGAGATGAATTCACAGAACACAGAGCAGTTTCTCAGAAAGCTTCTTTCCAGTTTTGAACGGAAGATATTTCCTTTTTCACTGTAGCCCTCTATGGGCTTCCAAATATCCCTTTGCCAATTCCACAAGAACAGCCTTAGCGAAAGGCTTCTTGAAGGGAAAGATGTAACTCTGTGAGATGAATTCACAGAACACAGAGCAGTTTCTCAGAAAGCTTCTTTCCAGTTTTGAACGGAAGATATTTCCTTTTTCCCCATAGCCCTCTATGGGCTTCCAAATATCCCGTTGCCAATTCCACAAGAACAGCCTTAGCGAAAGGCTGCTTGAGGGGAAACATGTAACTCTGTGAGAAGAATTCACAGAACACAGAGCAGTTTCTCAGAAAGCTTCTTTCCAGTTTTGAACGGAAGATATTTCCTTTTTCACCATAGCCCTCTACGGGCTTCCAAATATCCCTTTGCCAATTCCACAAGAACAGCCTTAGCGAAAGGCTGCTGGAAGGGAAAGATGTAACTCTGTGAGATGAATTCACAGAACACAGAGCAGTTTCTCAGAAAGCTTCTTTCCAGTTTTGAAGGGAAGATATTTCCTTTTTCACCATAGCCCTCTATGGGCTTCCAAATATCCCTTTGCCAATTCCACAAGAACAGCCTTAGCGAAAGGCTGCTTGAAGGGAAAGATGTAACTCTTCGAGATGAATTCACAGAACACAGAGCAGTTTCTCAGAAAGCTTCTTTCCAGTTTTGAACGGAAGATATTTCCTTTTTCACCATAGCCCTCTATGGGCTTCCAAATATCCCGTTGCCAATTCCACAAGAACAGCCTTAGCGAAAGGCTTCTTGAAGGGAAAGATGTAAATCTGTGAGATGAATTCACAGAACACAGAGCAGTTTCTCAGAAAGCTTCTTTCCAGTTTTGAACGGAAGATATTTCCTTTTTCCCCATAGCCCTCTATGGGCTTCCAAATATCCCGTTGCCAATTCCACAAGAACAGCCTTAGTGAAAGGCTGCTTGAAGGGAAAGATGTAACTCTTCGAGA
The DNA here is from genome assembly GCF_047675955.1 of Chlorocebus sabaeus. Lineage (NCBI taxonomy): Eukaryota > Metazoa > Chordata > Mammalia > Primates > Cercopithecidae > Chlorocebus > Chlorocebus sabaeus. The sequence continues at coordinate 3,915 of NW_027328351.1, read as the reverse complement.
TGAATTCACAGAACACAGAGCAGTTTCTCAGAAAGCTTCTTTCCAGTTTTGAACGGAAGGTATTTCCTTTTTCCCCATAGCCCTCTATGGGCTTCCAAATATCCCTTTGCCAATTCCACAAGAACAGCCTTAGCGAAAGGCTTCTTGAAGGGAAAGATGTAACTCCGTGAGATGAATTCACAGAACACAGAGCAGTTTCTCAGAAAGCTTCTTTCCAGTTTTGAACGGAAGATATTTCCTTTTTCACTGTAGCCCTCTATGGGCTTCCAAATATCCCTTTGCCAATTCCACAAGAACAGCCTTAGCGAAAGGCTGCTTGAAGGGAAAGATGTAACTCTGTGAGATGAATTCACAGAACACAGAGCAGTTTCTCAGAAAGCTTCTTTCCAGTTTTGAACGGAAGATATTTCCTTTTTCACCATAGCCCTCTATGTGCTTCCAAATATCCCGTTGCCAATTCCACAAGAACAGCCTTAGCGAAAGGCTTCTTGAAGGGAAACATGTAACTCTGTGAGATGAATTCACAGAACACAGAGCAGTTTCTCAGAAAGCTTCTTTCCAGTTTTGAACGGAAGATATTTCCTTTTTCACCATAGCCCTCTATGGGCTTCCAAATATCCCTTTGCCAATTCCACAAGAACAGCCTTAGCGAAAGGCTGCTTGAAGGGAAAGATGTAACTCTGTGAGATGAATTCACAGAACACAAAGCAGTTTCTCAGAAATCTTCTTTCCAGGTTTGAACGGAAGATATTTCCTTTTTCACCATAGCCCTCTATGGGCTTCCAAATATCCCTTTGCCAATTCCACAACAACAGCCTTAGCGAAAGGCTTCTTGAAGGGAAAGATGTAACTCTGTGAGATGAATTCACAGAACACAGAGCAGTTTCTCAGAAAGCTTCTTTCCAGTTTTGAACGAAAGATATTTCCTTTTTCACTGTAGCCCTCTATGGGCTTCCAAATATCCCTTTGCCAATTCCACAAGAACAGCCTTAGCGAAAGGCTTCTTGAAGGGAAAGATGTAACTCTGTGAGATGAATTCACAGAACACAGAGAAGTTTCTCAGAAAGCTTCTTTCCAGTTTTGATCCGAAGATATTACCTTTTTCCCCATAGCCCTCTATGGGCTTCCGAATATCCCTTTGCCAATTCCACATGAACAGCATTAGCGAAAGGTTGCTTGAAGGGAAAGATGTAACTCTGTGAGATGAATCCACAGAACACAGAGCAGTTTCTCAGAATGCTTCTTTCCAGTTTTGAACGGAAGATATTTCCTTTTTCACCATAGCCCTCTATGGGCTTCCAAATATCCCTTTGCCAATTCCACAAGAACAGCCTTAGCGAAAGGCTGCTTGAAGGTAAAGATGTAACTCTGTGAGATGAATTCACAGAACACAGAGCAGTTTCTCAGAAATCTTCTTTTCAGTTTTGAACGCAAGATATTTCCTTTTTCACTGTAGCCCTCTATGGGCTTCCAAATATCCCGTTGCCAATTCCACAAGAACAGCCTTAGCGAAAGGCTGCTTGAAGGGAAAGATGTAACTCTGTGAGATGAATTCACAGAACACAGAGCAGTTTCTCAGAAAGCTTCTTTCCAGTTTTGAACGCATGATATTTCCTTTTTCACCATAGCCCTCTACGGGCTTCCAAATATCCCGTTGCCAATTCCACAAGAACAGCCTTAGCGAAAGGCTGCTTGAAGGGAAAGATGTAACTCTGTGAGATGAATTCACAGAACACAGAGCAGTTTCTCAGAAAGCTTCTTTCCAGTTTTGAAGGGAAGATATTTCCTTTTTCACCATAGCCCTCTATGGGCTTCCAAATATCCCTTTGCCAATTCCACAAGAACAGCCTTAGCGAAAGGCTGCTTGAAGGGAAAGATGTAACTCTTCGAGATGAATTCACAGAACACAGAGCAGTTTCTCAGAAAGCTTCTTTCCAGTTTTGAACGGAAGATATTTCCTTTTTCACCATAGCCCTCTATGGGCTTCCAAATATCCCGTTGCCAATTCCACAAGAACAGCCTTAGCGAAAGGCTTCTTGAAGGGAAAGATGTAAATCTGTGAGATGAATTCACAGAACACAGAGCAGTTTCTCAGAAAGCTTCTTTCCAGTTTTGAACGGAAGATATTTCCTTTTTCCACATAGCCCTCTATGGGCTTCCAAATATCCCGTTGCCAATTCCACAAGAACAGCCTTAGCGAAAGGCTGCTTGAACGGAAACATGTAACTCTGTGAGATGAATTCACAGAACACAGAGCAGTTTCTCAGAAAGCTTCTTTCCAGTTTTGAACGGAAGATATTTCCTTTTTCCCCATAGCCCTCTATGGGCTTCCAAATATCCCTTTGCCAATTCCACAAGAACAGCCTTAGCGAAAGGCTTCTTGAAGGGAAAGATGTAACTCTGTGAGATGAATTCACAGAACATAGAGCAGTTTCTCAGAAAGCTTCTTTCCAGTTTTGAACGGAAGATATTTCCTTTTTCACTGTAGCCCTCTATGGGCTTCCAAATATCCCTTTGCCAATTCCACAAGAACAGCCTTAGCGAAAGGCTTCTTGAAGGGAAAGATGTAACTCTGTGAGATGAATTCACAGAACACAGAGCAGTTTCTCAGAAAGCTTCTTTCCAGTTTTGAACGGAAGATATTTCCTTTTTCCCCATAGCCCTCTATGGGCTTCCAAATATCCCGTTGCCAATTCCACAAGAACAGCCTTAGCGAAAGGCTGCTTGAGGGGAAACATGTAACTCTGTGAGAAGAATTCACAGAACACAGAGCAGTTTCTCAGAAAGCTTCTTTCCAGTTTTGAACGGAAGATATTTCCTTTTTCACCATAGCCCTCTACGGGCTTCCAAATATCCCTTTGCCAATTCCACAAGAACAGCCTTAGCGAAAGGCTGCTGGAAGGGAAAGATGTAACTCTGTGAGATGAATTCACAGAACACAGAGCAGTTTCTCAGAAAGCTTCTTTCCAGTTTTGAAGGGAAGATATTTCCTTTTTCACCATAGCCCTCTATGGGCTTCCAAATATCCCTTTGCCAATTCCACAAGAACAGCCTTAGCGAAAGGCTGCTTGAAGGGAAAGATGTAACTCTTCGAGATGAATTCACAGAACACAGAGCAGTTTCTCAGAAAGCTTCTTTCCAGTTTTGAACGGAAGATATTTCCTTTTTCACCATAGCCCTCTATGGGCTTCCAAATATCCCGTTGCCAATTCCACAAGAACAGCCTTAGCGAAAGGCTTCTTGAAGGGAAAGATGTAAATCTGTGAGATGAATTCACAGAACACAGAGCAGTTTCTCAGAAAGCTTCTTTCCAGTTTTGAACGGAAGATATTTCCTTTTTCCCCATAGCCCTCTATGGGCTTCCAAATATCCCGTTGCCAATTCCACAAGAACAGCCTTAGTGAAAGGCTGCTTGAAGGGAAAGATGTAACTCTTCGAGATGAATTCACAGAACACAGAGCAGTTTCTCAGAAAGCTTCTTTCCAGTTTTGAACGGAAGATATTTCCTTTTTCACCATAGCCCTCTACGGGCTTCCAAATATCCCTTTGCCAATTCCACAAGAACAGCCTTAGCGAAAGGCTCCTTGAAGGGAAAGATGTAACTCTGTGAGATGAATTCACAGAACACAGAGCAGTTACTCAGAAAGCTTCTTTCCAGTTTTGAACGCAAGATATTTCCTTTTTCACTGTAGCCCTCTATGGGCTTCCAAATATCCCTTTGCCAATTCCACAAGAACAGCCTTAGCGAAAGGCTTCTTGAAGGGAAAGATGTAACTCTGTGAGATGAATTAACAGAACACAGAGAAGTTTCTCAGAAAGCTTCTTTCCAGTTTTGAACGGAAGATATTTCCTTTTTCCCCATAGCCCTCTATGGGTTTCCAAATATCCCTTTGCCAATTCCACAAGAACAGCCTT
>NW_027328350.1:0-33219 GCF_047675955.1 Chlorocebus sabaeus | reverse complement strand
GTCCAGACCAGCCCAGGACCAGCATAAACAGGGCCAGACCGGCTCAAACCAGACCAGAGCGGTTCAAACCGGTTTTGACTGGCTCAATCCGGTTTTGACCGTCTCAAACAGGTTTTGACCGGCTCAAACCACTCCAGACCCGCTAAAACCGGTTTTCACTGGCTCAAAACCAGTTTTCACCTGATGAGACCGGATGAAACCGGACCAGACCGGCTCAGACATGCTTGAATCTGTTTTGACTGGCTTCAACCAGACCAATCCGACTCAAACTGGTTTTGACCACGTCGAACCGGTTTTTGACCGGATCAAACCAGACCAGACCAGCTCAAAATGGACCAGACTGGCTCAAATCCGTTTTAAGAGGCTCAAACCGCTTTTCACCTGCTGAAACCACACCAGACAGGCTGAAACCGGTTTTGACAGGCTAAAACGGGATTGACCGGATGAGACCAGATCAAACCGAATCAGACCGGCCAAGACGGGCTAAAACCGGATCAAACCGGACCAGACCTTCTCAAACCGGATCATACCAGACCAGACCAGCAGAAACGGGCTAAAAGCGGCTCAAACCATACCAGACCTGCCCACACAGGCTAAAAACTGGACCAAAATGGCTCAATCAGTTTTTGTCCGGCTCAAACCAGAACAGACCGGCTCTAACCGGTTTTAACCGGATGAGGACAGGATTAAACCGGACCAGACCAGCTCAAACCGGATGAAACCGCACCAGACCGGCCCAGAAGAGATGAAGCCAGAGGAAACCGGACAAGACCGGACCACACCAGCTAAAACCGGGCCACAAACCGGTTTTGACTGGCTCAAACTAGACCAGACCGTCTCAAAGCGGTTTTGACCGTCCTGAGCCGGTTTGACTGGCTAAAACCAGACCAGGACCGGCTCAAACCAGACCAGACCTTCTCAACACCGGTTTTGACTGGCTCAAAGCGGTTTTGACCGGATCAAACCGGACTCGACTGGCCCAGACCAGCTGAAACCGGATCAAACCGGAACAGACTGGTCCTGACCAGCTAAAACCGGGCCACAAACCGGTTTTGGCTAGCTAAAACCAGACCATAACGGCTCAAACGAGACCAGACCGGCTCAAACTGGTTTTGACTGGCTCAAAAGCGGTTTTGACCAAATCAAAACTGGACTCGACTGGCCCAGACCAGCTGAAACCGGATCAAACCGGGGCAGACAGGCCCAGACCAGCTAAAACCGGGCCACAAACCGGTTTTGACCGGCTCAAACCAGACAGGACCGGATCAAACCGGTTTTGACCTGCTCAAACCACATCTGACCGGCTAAAACCGGTTTTCACCGGCTAAAATCGTTTTTGACAGAATGAGACCAGTTCAAACCGAATCAGACTGGTCCAGACCGGCTAAAATCAGATCGAACCGGACCAGACCCGGCACAGACCGGCTAAAATCGGATCAATCCGGACCAGACCGGACCAGACCGCCTAAAACTGGGCCATAAACCGGTTTTCACCAGTTCAAACCAGACCAGACCGGCTCAAACCAGACCACATCGGCTCAAACCGGTTTTGACCAGCTCAAACCAGACCAGACTGGCTCAAACAGGTTTTGATCGGATAAAAGCGGTTTTGACCGGTTCAAACCGGACTCGACCGGCCCAGACCAGCTGAAACCGGATCAAACCAGACCAGACCGGACCAGAGCGGCTAAAGCCGAGCCACTAACCGGTTTTGACCGGTTCAAACCAGACCAGACCGGCTCAAAACCGGTTTTAAACCGGCTCAAACCAGACCAGACTGGCTCAAACAGGACCAGACCGGCTCAAACCGGTTTTGACCGGCTCAAACCGGGTTTGACCGGATGAGACCGGATCAAACCGAATAAGACCGGCCCAGACTGGCTAAAATCGGATCAAATGGACCACACCAGCCTACACGGCCTAAAACTGGGCCACAAACCGGTATTGACGGGCTCAAATCAGACCAGACTGTCTCAAACCGGTTTGGACCGACCTGAGCCGGTTTTGACCGGCTCAAACCACACCAGACGGCTAAAACCAGACCAGACCAGTTCAAACAAGTTTTCACTGGCTCAAAGCGGTTTTGACCGGATCACACCGGACTCAACCGGCCCAGACCAGCTGAAACCGGATCAAACCGGACCAGACCGGCTTAAACCGGCTAAAACCAGGCCACAAACAGGTTTTGACCGGCTCAAACCAGTTTTGACCGGATGAGACCGGATCAAACCGGAAGAGACCGGCTCAAACCGGATCAAACCGGACTCGACCAGCCCAGACCAGCTGAAACCGGATCAAACCAGACCAGACCGGCTCAAACCGATTTTGACCGGCTCAAACCGGTTTTGACCTGCTCAAACCAAACCAGACCGGCTGAAACCGTTTTTGGCCAGCTAAAACCGGTTTTGACCGGATGAGACCAGATCAAACCAAATCAGGACCGGCCCAGACCGTCTAAAATCGGATCACATTGGCCCAGACCGGCCCAGACCCGCCTAAAATTGGGCCACAAAAAAGTTTTGACGGGTTCTAACCAGACCAGACCGGCTCAAACCGGTTTTGACAGACCTCAGCCGGTTTTGACCGGCTCAAACCAGACCAGACCGGCTCAAACCAGACCAGACCGGCTCAAACCGGTTTTGACCGGCTCAAAGCGGTGTTGACCGGATCGAACTGGACTCGACCAGCCCAGACCAGCTGAAACCGGATCAAACCGGAGCAGACCGGCATAGACCGGCTGAAACCGGGCCACAAACCAGTTTTGACCGGCTCAAACCAGACCATACCGGCTCAAACCGGTTTTGACCAGCCTGAGATGATTTTGACCGGCTCAAACCACACCAGATCAGCTCAAACCGGTTTGACCGGATTTAGACCGGATCAAACCAGACCAGACCTTCTCAAACCGGATCATACCAGACCAGACCGACACAAACCAGCTCAAACCGGCTCAAACCAAACCAGTCCGGCCCACACAGGCTAAAACCGGACCAAACCGGCTCAATCAGGTTTTGACCGGCTAAAACCAGACCAGACCGGCTCAAACCGGACCAGACTGTCTCAAACCGGTTTTGACTGGCTCAAACCAGACCAGACCGGCTCAAACCGGCTTTGACCGGATGAGACAGGAAAAAACCGGACCAGACCGGCTCAAACCGGATGACACCGCACCAGAACGGCCAGAACAGCTGAATCCGGAGCACACCGGACAACACCGACCCAGACCGGCTCAAACCGGTTTTGACCAGCCTGAGCCTATTTGGACCAGCACAAACCAGACCAGACCGGCTCAAAACGGACCAGACCGGCTCAAACCGGGTTTGACAGGATGACACCGGATCAAATCGGACCAGATCGTCTCACACCCGGATCAAACCGGACCAGACAGGCCCAGAAGGGCTGAAAACGGATAAAACTGGACCAGACCGGCCCAGGCCGGCTGAAACTGGGCCAGACCGGCTCAAACCGGTTTTGACAGGCTCAAACCAGACCAGACAGGCTCAAACCAGTTTTGACCGGCTCAAAGCGGTTTTGACCAGATCAAAACCGGACTCGACCGGCCCAGACCAGCTGAAACTGGATCAAACCAGACCAGACTGTCTCAAACCGATTTTGACCGGCCTGAGCCTGTTTTGACTGGCTCAAACCAGACCAGACCAGCTCAAACCGGACCAGACCAACTCAAACCGTATCAAACCGTATCAGAGCGGCTCAAAACCGGTTTTGACCGGTTCAGGCTGGACTCAAACCGGACAAGACCATTTCAAACCGGTTTTGACCAAATCAAACCGGAGCAGAACTGCTCAAACCGGTTTTGACTGGCTCAAATTGGAATCAAACCGGACCAGACCGGCTCAAACCGGCTCAAACTGGACCACACGGTCTAAAATCGGATCAAAACCGGACGAGACCGGCTCAAAAGGGATCAATCCGGACCAGACCGGCTAGACCCGCTAAATCCAGTTTTGTCCGGCTCAAACCGGACTCAAACCGATATTGAGCGGCTCAAACCAGATCAAACTGGAGCAGACCGGCTCAAACCAGATCATACCGAACCAGACCGGCTCAAACCCGTTTTGACCGGCTCAAACTGGACCAGTCCGGCTCAACCGGATCACACCGGACCATACCGGCTTAAACCGGATCAAACTGGAACAGACCGCCTCAAACCGGCATTGACCAGTTCAGACCCGACCAGTCCGGCTTAAACTGGACCAGACTGGCTCAAAACGGGTTTCACTGGCTTACTCAGGGGAGTGTACACGAAGGGGAGTGCTCATTTAGGGGAGTGCACACTCAGGGGAGTCCTCACTCAAGGGAGTGCACACACAGGGGAGTGCACACTCAGGGGAGCGCTCACACAGGGGAGTGGCCACTGAGGTGAGTGCTCACACATGGAAGAGCACACTCAGGGGAGCCCTCACTCAGGCGAGTCCACACTCAGGGGAGTGCACACTCAGTGGAGTCCTCACTCAGGGGAGTGCAAACTAAGAGGAGTGCACACTCAGGGGAGTGCTCACTCAGGGGAGTGCACACTCAGGGGAGTCCTCCCTCAGGAGAGTGCACACTCAGGGGAGTGCACACTCAGGGGAGTGCTCACTCAGGGGAGTGCACACACTGGGGAGCACACACTCAGGTGAGCGCACAAACAGGGGAGTGTTCATTCAGGGGAGTGCACACTCAGGGGAGTCCTCACTCAGGCGAACGCACCATTCAGGGGAGTGCCGACTCAGAGTAGTCCTTACTCAGGTGAGCGCACACTCAGGGGAGTGCACACTCAGGGGAGCGCTCACTCAGGGGAGTGCTCATTCAGGGGAGTGCACACTCAGGGGAGTCATCACTCAGATGAGTACCCCCTCAGGAGAGCGCTCAGTCTGGTGAGTCCTCACTCAGGCAAGTTCACACTCAGGGGAGTGTCCACTTAGAGTAGTCCTTACTCAGGTGAGCGCACACTCAGGGGAGTGCACCCTCAGCAGAGCGCTCACTCAGGGGAGTGCACACCCAGGGGAGCGCACACTCAGGGGATTGCACACACTGGGAGGTGCACACTCAGGGGAGTCCTCACTCAGAGGAGTGCGAACTAAGAGGAGTGCATACTCAGGGGAGTGCTCACTCAGGGGAGTGCACACACAGGGGTGTCTTCACCGAGGGGAGCGCTCACTCAAGGGAGTGCACAATCAGGTGAGCCCACACTCAGGAGAGTGCAAAATCAGGGGAGTCCTCACTCAGGAGAGTGCGAACTCCGGGAAGTGCACTCCCTGGTAAGCGAACACTCAAGGGACTGCACACTCAGGGTAGTGCACATTCAAGGGAGTCCTCACTCAGGAGAGTGTGAACTCAGAGGAGTGCACACTCAGGGGAGTGCTCATTCAGGGAGTGCACACTCAAGGGGAGTCATCACTCAGACGAGTACCCCCTCAGGAGAGCGCTCACTCTGGGGAGTCCTCACACAGGCGAGTTCACTCTCAGGGGAGTGCACACTCAGGGGTGTCCTCACCCAGGCGAGTGCACACTCAGGTTAGTGCGCACTCAGGGGAGCACTCACTCAGGGGAGTTCACACTCAGGGTAGTGCAATCTCAAGGGAGCACAAACTCAGGGGAGTGTAAATTTAGGGGAGTGCTCAATCAGTGGAGTGCACACTCAGGGAAGTCCAAACTCAGGCGAGTTCACAATCAGGGGAGTGCACACTCAGGGGAGTCCTCACCCAAGCGAGTGCACACTCAGGGGAGTTTGCACTCAGGGGGAGCGCTCACTCAGGGCAGCGAACACACTGGGGAGAGCACACACAGTGGAGCGCACACTCATGGGAGTGCACACACAGGGGAGTGCTCACTCAAAAGAGTGCAAACTCAGGGGAGCGAAATCTCAGGGTAGCACACACTCAGGGGAGTGCACACCCGGGGAGTCCTCACTCAGGAGAGTGCGAACTCAGAGGAGTGCACACTCAGGGGAGTGCTCATTCAGGGGAGTACACCACTCAGGGGAGTGCTCACTCAGGGGAGTGCACACTCAGGGAGGGCGCTCACAAAGTGGAGTGCCCACTCAGGTGAGCGCTCACTCAGGGGATTGCACACTCAGGGGATCAAAACGGACCAGACCGGCTCAAACCGGTTTTGACTGGCTCAAACCAGAACAGACCGGCCCAGCCGGATCAAATCGGACCAGACCGGCTCACACTGGGACAAACCGGACCAGACTGGCTTAAACAGGGTTTGACTGGCTCAAACCGAAGCAGAGAGCCTCAAACAGGATCAAAAAGGACCAGACAGGCTCTTAGACCAGCTAAAACATGTTTTGACTGCCTCAAACCAGACAAGATCGGCTCAAACCAGACTCAAACCAGAGCAGAATGGATCAAACCGGTGTTGACCGGCTCAAACCTGACTCAAACTCGACCAGACCCGGCTCAAAGAGGTGTTGACCGGCTCAAACCGGACTCAATCCAGACCAGACCGGCTCATACCGGTTTTGAACGGCTCAAACCAGACAATACCAGCTCAAACGAATCAAACTGGACCAGACCGGGTTAAACCGGATCAAACGGGACCAGACCAGCTCAAACCGGTTTTGACCGGCTCAAATCGGACGAGAGCAACACAAACCGAATTTGACCAGCTTAAACCAGACTCAAACAGGACCACACCGGCTCAAACCGGTTTTGACCGGCTCAAACCCGACCAGAACGGCTGAAACTGGACGAGACCGCCTCAAACCGGTTTTGACCGACTCAAACCCGTCCAGGACCGGCTAAAACCGGACCAGACTGGCTCAAAACCGGTTTTGACTGGCTCAAAGCGGACTAGACCGGCTCTAACCGGTTATGACCGGCTCAAACCACACTCAAACCGGACCAGACCCTCTCAAACTGTTGTTGTCCGGCTCAAACTGGACTCAAACCAGAGCAGACCGACTCAAACCGGTTCTGACTGGCTCAAACCGGACTCAAAACCGGACCAGGACCGCTTCAAACCCATTTTGACCGGCTCAAACCCGACCAGACCGGCTGAAACTGGACGAGACCGGCTCAAACCGCTTTGGACCGGCTCAAACCAGACAAGACTGGCTCAACCAGATCAAAGCAAAACAGACCGGCTCAAACCAGATCAAACCGGACCAGAACTGCTGAAACTGGATCAAACCGGACCAGACCGGCTCCAACCAGTTTTCACCGGCTCAAACTCGACCAGACCAGCTGAATTGGGACGAGACCGCCTCTAACCGGTTTTGACCGGCTCAAACCCGACCAGACAATCTGAAACCGGACCAGACAGGCTCGAACCGGTTTTGACCGGCTCAAACCCTACCAGACCGGCTAAAACCGGACCAGACCCGTTCAACCGGACTCAAACCGGAATAGACCGGCTCAAACCGGTTTTGACCAGCTCAAATCGGTCCAGAGTAGCACAAACCGGTTTTGACCGGCTCAAACCAGACTCAAGCAGGACCAGACCGGCTCAAACCGGTTTTCACCTGCTCAAACCCAACCAGACCGGCTGAAACCGGACGAGACCGGCGGAAACCGGTTTGGACCGGGTCAACCCCGACCAGACCGTCTAAAACCGGACCAGACTGTCTCAGACCAGTTTTGACCAGCTCAAACTGAACCAGACTGGCTAAACAGGATCAAACCGGACCAGACCGTCTTAAACCGGATCACAGCAGACCGGACCGGCTCCTAGAGCGTCTCAAACCAGTTTTGATCAGTTCAATACGGACCAGAACGGCTCAAACCGGTTTTGACCGGCTCAAACCGGACCAGACCGTCTCAAACGGGACTCCAACCGGACCAGATCGGCTCAAACTGGTGTTGACCAGCTCAAACCGGACTCAAACCGGACCATACAGGCTCAAACCGGTGTTGTCCGGCTCGAACCAGACTCAAACCGGACCAGAACGTCTCAAACCGGACCAGACAGTCTCAAACCGGATCAAAACGGACCAGAACGTCTCAAACCGGACCAGACAGGCTCAAACCGGATCAAAACGGACCAGACCGGCTCAAACCGGTTTGGACCAGATGAAATCGGACCAGTCCGGCTCAAATCGGATCAAAACGGACCAGACAGGCTCAAACAGGCTCAAACCGGACCAGACCAGCTAAAACCGGAATTAAACCAGACCAGACCAGCTGAAAACTTTTTTGACCAGCTCAAATCGAACCAGACCTCATCAAACAGGATCAAACCGGACCAGACCGGCTCAAACCGGTTTTGACCAGCTCACAAAATCCCAGACCGGCGCTACCGGATCAAACCGGACCTGACCGGCTTTAATCGGATCAAACTGAACCAGACCGGCTCAAACCAGGGTTGACCGGCTGAAACCCGACCAGACTGGCTTAAACCAGACCAGACTGGCTCAAACAGGGTTTGACCGGCTCAAACTGGACTCAAACGGGACCAGAACGCCTCAAACCGGGTTAGACTGGCTCAAACTGGCCCAGACCGGGTCAAACCGAATCAAACCATAGCAGACCGGCTCTTAGACCGGCTCAAACCGGACCAGACCGGCTCCAACCGGTTTTGACCAGCTCAAATCGGACTCAAACCGGACCAGACCGGCTCAAACTAGTGTTGACCGGCTCAAACCTGACTCAAACAGGACCAGACCGGCTCACACCAGTGTTGATTGGCTCGAACCAGACTCAAACCGGACCAGAACGACTCAAACCGGACCAGACACGCTCAAACCGGGTCAAAACGGACCAGACCATCTCCAACCGGTTTTGACCAGCTTAAACCGGACCAGACCGGCTCAAACCGGGCCAGACCATCTCAAATCGGATCGAACCGGACCAGACAGGCTCAAACAGGCTCAAACCGGACCAGACCTGCTCAAACCGGATTCAAACCGGACCAGACCAGCCTTAACCGGATCAAACCAGACCAGACTGGCTCAAACGAGGGTTGACCGGCTCAAACCCGACCAGACTGGCTTAAACCGAACCAGACTGGCTCAAACAGGGTTTGACTGGCTCAAACCGGACTCAACCTGGACCAGAACAGCTCAAACCGGTTCAGACTAGCTCAAACTGCACCAGACCGGCTCAAACCAAATCATTCCGGACCAGAACGACCCTTAGACCAGCTCAAACCGGACCAGACCGGCTCCAACCGGTTTCAACTGGCTCAAATAGGACTTACACTGGACCAGACCGGCTCAAACCGATGTTGACCGGCTCAAACCGGACTCAAACCGAACCAGACCAGCTCAAACCGGTGTTGACAGGCTCGAACCAGATTCAAACCGGACCAGAATGGCTCAAACAGGACCAGACTCAAACTGGACCCGACACAAACTGGACCAGACCGGCTCAAACCGGTTTTGACCAGCTCATACCAGACTCAATCAGGACCAGACCGGCTCAAACCAGTTTTGAACGGCTCAAATCAGACCAGACCATCTCAACCGAATCAAACCAGACGAGACCGGTTCAAACCTGATCAAACTGGACCAGACCGGCTCAAACCAGTTTTGATCGGCTCAAATCGGACCAGAGCAGCACAAACCGAATTTGACCAGCTCAAACCAGACTCAAACAGGACCACACCGGCTCAAAACGGTTTTGAACGGCTCAAACCCAACCAGACCAGCTGAAACTGGACGAGACCGCCTCAAACCGGTTTTGACTGACTCAAACCCGTCCAGACCGGCTAAAACCGGACCAGACTGGCTAAAACCGGTTTTGACCAACTCAAAGCGGACTACACCGGCTCTAACTGGTTATGACCAGCTCAAACCGCACTCAAACCGGACCAGACCATCTCTAACTGGTGTTGTCTGGCTCAAACAAGACTAAAACAGGACCAGACCGGCTCAAACCGGTTTTGACCGGCTAAAACCGGACTCAAACCGGACCAGACCGTCTCAAACCCGTTTTGACCGGCTAAAACCAGACCAGACCGGCTGAAACCAGACGAGACTGACTCAAACCGGTTTGGACCGGCTCGAACAAGACCAGACTGGCTCAACCAGATCAAAGCGGACCAGACCGTCTGAAACCGGGTCAAACTGGACCAGAACCGCTCAAACTGGATCAAACGGGACCAGACCAGCTCAAACCAGTTTTGACCGGCTCAAACTGGACTCAAACCGGACCCGACCGGCACAAACTGGTTTTGACCGGCTCAAACCCGACCAGACCATCTGAAACCGGACCAGACAGGCTCAAATCCGTTTTGACCGGCTCAAACCCTACCAGACCGGCTAAAACCGGACCAAACCCGTTCAAACCGGACTCAAACTAGAATAGACCGGCTCAAACCAGTTTTGACCGGCTCAAATCGGACCAGAGCAGCACAAACCGATTTTGACCGGCTCAAAGCAGACTCAAGCAGGACCAGACCGGCTCAAACCGGTTTTCACCTGCTCAAACCCGACCAGACCGGCTGAAACCAGACGAGACCGGCTGAATCCGGTTTTTACTGGGTCAACCCCGACCAGACTGGCTAAAACCGGACCAGACTGGCTCAGACCAGTTTTGACCGGCTCAAACAGAACCAGACTGGCTCAACCATATCAAACCGTACCAGACCAGCTTAAACTGGATCAAACCTGAACAGACTGGCTCTTAGACCGTCTCAAACCGGTTTTGATCCACTCAATACGGACCAGAAGGGCTCAAACCGGTTTTGACCAGCCCAAACCAGACCAGACCGTCTCAAACGGGACTCCAACTGGACCAGATCAGCTCAAACTGGTCTTGACTGGCTCAAACCGGATCAGACGGGCTCAAAGCGGTGTTATCCGGCTCGAACCAGACTCAAACCAGACCAGAACGTCTCAAACCGGACCAGACAGGCTCAAACCGGATCAAACCGGACCAGACCGGCTGAAACCGGTTTTGACCAGCTTACAAAAGCCCAGACCTACTCTACCGGATCAAACAGGAACCAGACTGGCTTTAACCGGATCAAACCGGACCAGACCAGCTCAAACCGGGGTTGACCGGCTCAAATCGGACCAGACTGGCACAAACCGGTTTTGACCGGCTGAAACTGGACTCAAACCGGAGCAGACTGGCTCAAACCATTGTTGACCGGCTCAAACCGGAATCAAACCGGACCAGACTGGCTCAAAGCAGTGCACACTCAAGGGAGTGCTCACACAGGGGAGTGCACACTCAGCATAGTGTGCACTCAGTGGAGTCCTCACTCAGGCGAGTGCACACTCAGGGAGTCCACACACTGGGGAGCACCCACTCAGGGGAGTGCACACTCAGGGGAGCACACACTCAGGAGAGTGCACACTCAGGGGAGGGCACACTCAGAGGAGCCTCACTTAGGCAAGTTCACACACAGGGGAGGTCACACTCAGGGGTGTCATCACCCAGGCGAGTTCACACACAGGGGAGCGCGCACTTAGAGGAGCGCACACTCAGGGGAGTGCACACTCAGGGGAGAGCACACTCAGGGGAGTGTACACTCAGCGATGTGCTCATTCAGTGGAGTGCACACTCAGGGGAGTCCTCACTCTGGCGATTTCACACTCAGGGGAGTGCACACTCAGGGGTGTCCTCACCCAGGGGAGTGCACACTCAGGGGAGTTCGCACTCAGGGAAGTGCTCACTCAGGGGAGCGCACACTCAGGGGAGCACAATCTCTGGGGAGCGCACACTCAGGAGAGGGCACACTCAGGGGAGTCCTAACTCACGACAGTGCGAACACAGAGGAGTGCACACACAGGGTAGACCTCACTCAGGAGAGTGCGAACTCAGGGGAGTGCTCACTCAGGGGAGTGCACACTCAGGGGAGTCCTCACTCAGGCGTGTGCACATTCAGGAGAGTCCTCACTCAGGGGAACGCTCACACAGGGTAGTGCGCACTCAGGGGAGCGCTCACTCAGGTGAGTGCACACTCAGGGGAGCGCACACTCAAGGGAGCGCAAACTCAGGGGAGTGCACACTCAGGGGAGTCCTCACTCAGGAGAGTACAAACTCAGAGGAGTGCACACTCAGCGGAGTGCTCATTCAGGGGACTGCACATGAAGGGAAGTCTTCACTCAGGCGAGTGCACATTCAGGGGAGTGCACACTCAGGGGAGCACTCACACTGGGGAGTTTCCACTAAAGTGAGCGCACACTCAGGGGAGTCCTCACACAGGCGAGTGCACACTCAGGAGAGTGCTCACTCATGGGAGTGCACACTCAGGATAGTGCGCACTCAGTGGAGTCCACACTCAGGGGAGTGCACACTCAGGGGAGCGCACACTCAGGGGAGGGCACACTCAGGGGAGTCCTCACTCAGGAGAGTGCAAACTCAGAGGAGTGCACACACAGGAGAGCGCTCACTCAGGGGAGTGCACACCCTGGGGAGCGAACACTCAGGGGAACGCTCACTCAGTGGAGTGCAAACTCAGGGGAGCACACACTGAGGGGAGTGCACACCCTGGGGAGGGAACACTCAGGGGAGTGCACACTCAGCGGAGTGCACACTCAGTGGTGTCTTCACCCAGGCGAGTGCGCACTTAGGGGAGTGCGCACTCAGGGGAGGGCTCACTCAGGGGAGTGAACACTCAGGGGAGCGCACACTCAGGGGAGTGCACAACCTGAAGAGTGAACACTCAGGGGAGTGCACAGTCAGGGGTGTCTTCACCCAGGCGAGTGCACACTCAGGGGAGTGCGCACTCAGGGGAGTGCTCACTCAGGGGAGTGCACACTCAGGGGAGTGCTCACTCAGGGGAGTGCACACTCAGGAGAGTGTGAACTCAGAGGAGTGCACACTCAGGGGAGGGCTCACTCAGGGGAGCGCACACACTGGGGAGAGCACACTCAGCAGAGCGCACACTCATGGGAATGCACACACAGGGGAGTGCTCACTCAGGGGAGCGCACATTCAGTGGAGTGCACACTCAGGTGATCATACACGCAGGGGAGTGCACACTCAGGGGCGTCCTCCCTCAAAAGAGTGCGAACTCAGGGCAGCGAAAACTCAGGGTAGCACACACTCAGGGGAGTGCACACTCAGGGGAGTCCTCACTCAGGAAAGTGCGAACTCAGAGGAGTGCACACTCAAGGGAGTGCTCATTCAGGGGAGAACACACTCAGGGTTGTCCTCACTCAGACGAGTGCACTCTCAGGGGTGTGCACACTCAGGGAGGCACTCACAAAGGGGAGTGCCCACTCAGGTGAGCGCTCACCCAGGGGAGTGCACACTCAGGGGATCAAACCGGACCAGATCGGCTCAAACCGGGTTTGAAAGGCTCAAACCGGACCAGACGCGCTTAAACCGGATCAAACCGTACCAGACCGGCTCTTAGACCGGCTCAAACCGGTTTGGACCGTCTCAAACCAGACTCAAACCGGAGCAGACCGGCTCAAACCGGTGTTGACCGTATTGGACTGGCTCAAATCGGATTTTAGCGGCACAAATCGTACCAGATCGGCTCAAACCGGTTTTGTCAAGCTCCAAACGGACTCAAACCGGTTTTGACCGGCACAAACCGGACCAGACCAGCTCAAACCTGTTTTGACCAGCTCAAACCGGATGCAAAATGTACCAGACCGGCTCAAACCGGACTCAAACCGGACTAGACTGGCTCAAATCGGTTTTGATCAGCTCAAACCGGAAAGGACCAAACCGGCTCAAACTGGACTGAAACCAGACCAGACAGGCTCAAACCGGTTTTGAACGGCTCAAACCAGACCATACCTGCTCAAATGAATCAAATCGGAGCAGACCGGCTTAAACCGGATGAAACCGGACCAGACAGCCTCAAACCAGTTTTGACCGGCTCAAATCGGATGAGAGCAGCACAAACCGAATTTGACCAGTTCAAACCAGACTCAAACAGGACCACACCGGCTCAAACCGGTTTTGACCGGCTCAAACCCGACCAGATGGGCTGAAACTGGATGAGACCGCCTCAAACCGGTTTTGACCAAATCAAACCTGTCTGGGCCAGCTAAAACAGGACCAGACCGGCTCAAATCTGTTTTGACCGGCTCAAAGCAGACTAGACCAGCTCTAACCAGTTATGACTGGCTCAAACCGCACTGAAACCGGACCAGACAGTCTCAAACTGGTGTTGTCCGGCTCAAACCGCACTCAAACCGGACCAGACCGGCTGAAACCGGTTTAGACTGGCTCAAACCAGACTCAAACCGGACCCGACTGGCTCAAATTGGTTTTAACCGACTCAAACCAGATCATACCGCCTCAAACGGATCAAACCGGACCAGACCAGCTCAAACCGGACCAGACGGGCTCAAACCGGTCACAAACCGCTTTTGACCAGCGCAAACCGGTCCAGACAGCCTCAATCCGGTTTTGATTGGCTCAAACCGGACTCAAACAGGACCAGACCGGGTCAAACCGGTTTTAAACGGCTCAAATAGGACTCAAACAGGAGAAGAACGGCTCAAACCACGTTTGACCATCTCAAACCAGACCAGACCGGCTCAACAGTATCAAACCGGACCAGACCGGCTTAAATCGTATAAACCGGTTATAACCGTCACAAACCAGACCAGACCGGCTCAAACCGTTTGTGACCGGCTCAAATCGGACCAGAGCAGCACAAACCGAATTTGACCAGCTCAAACCAGACTCAAACAGGACCACACTGGCTCAAACCGGTTTTGACCAGCTCAAACCCGACCAGACTGGCTGAAACTGGATGAGACCGCCTCAAACCGCTTTTGACCGACTGAAACCCGTCCAGACCGGCTAAAACCAGACCAGACCGGCTCAAACCGGCACAAACCGGACCAGACAGTCTCAAACAGGATTTGACCAGCTCAAACCGGGCCAGACTGGCTCAAACCGATTTTGACTGGCTCAAACCGGACTCAAACCAGAACAGAACGGCTCAAACCGGATTTGACCTCCTGAAACCGGACCAGACAGGCTCAAACCTGATCAAACTGGACCAGACCGGCTCTTAGACCAACTCAAACCTGTTTTGACCGGCTCAAATCGGACCAGACCAGCACAAACCAGTTTTGACCGGCTGAAACTGGACTCAAACCGGAGCAGAGTGGCTCAAACCATTGTTGACCGGCTCAAACCAGAATCAAACCGGGCCAGACCGGCTCAAAGCAGTGAACACTCAGGGGAGCGCTCACTCAGGGGAGTGCACATTCAGCATAGTGTGCACTCAGTGGAGTCCTCACTCAGGCAAGTGCACACTCAGGGTGTGCACACACTGGGGAGCGCTCACTCAGGGGAGCGCACACTCAGGGGAGCACACACTCAGGAGAGTGCACACTCAGGGGAGGGCACACTCAGGGGAGCCTCACTATGGCGAGTTCACACTCAGGGGAGTTCACACTCAGGGGTGTCTTCACCCAGGCGAGTTCACACACAGGGGAGTGCGCACCTAGAGGAGCGAACACTCAGGGGAGAGCACACTCAGGGGAGTGTACACTCAGCGATGTGCTCATTCAGTGGAGTGCACACTCAGGGGAGTCCTCACTCAGGCGATTTCACACTCACGGGAGTGCACACTCAGGGGTGTCCTCACCGAGGGGAGTGCACACTCAGGGGAGTTTGCACTCAGGGAAGTGCTCACTCAGGGGAGCGCACACTCAGGGGAGCGCAATCTCAGAGGAACGCACACTCAGGAGAGGGCACACTCAGGGGAGTACTCACTCAGGAGAGGGTGAACTCAGAGGAGTGCACACACAGGGTAGACCTCACTCAGTAGAGTGCGAACTCAGGGGAGTGCACACTCAGGGGAGTGCACACTCAGGGGAGTCCTCACTCAGGCGAGTGCACATTCAGGAGAGTCCTCACTCAGGGGAGCGCTCACTCAGGGTAGTGTGCACTCAGGGGAGCACTCACTCAGGGGAGTGCACACTCAGGGGAGCGCACACTCAAGGGAGCGCAAACTCAGGGGAGTGCACACTCAGGGGAGTCCTCACTCAGGAGAGTACAAACTCAGAGGAGTGCACACTCAGTGGAGTGCTCATTCAGGGGACTGCACACGAAGGGGAGTCTTCACTCAGGCGAGTGCACATTCAGGGGAGTGCACACTCAGGGGAGCGCTCACACTGGGGAGTTTCCACTAAAGTGAGCGCACACTCAGGGGAGTGCACACTCAGGGGAGTCCTCACACAGCCGAGTGCACACTCAGGAGAGCGCTCACCCTTGTGAGTGCACACTCAGGATAGTGCGCACTTAGTGGAGTCCTCAATCAGGGGAGTGCACACTCAGGGGAGTGTACACTCAGGGGAGTGCACACTCAGGGGAGAGCACATTCAGGGGAGTCCTCACTCAGAAGAGTGCAAACTCAGAGGAGTGCACACTCAGGAGAGCATTTACTCAGGGGAGTGCACACCCTGGGGAGCGAACACTCAGGGGAGTGCACACTCAGGGGTCTCTTCACCCAGGCGAGTCCACACTCATGGGAGTGCGCACTCAGGGGAGCACTTACTCAGCAGAGTGCACACTCAGGGGAGCACACACTGAGGGGAGTGCACACCCTGTGGAGGGAACACTCAGGGGAGTGCACACTCAGGGGAGTGCACCCTCAGGGAAGTCCTCACTCAGGAGAGTGTGAACTCAGAAGAGTGCACACTCAGGGGAGGGCTCACGCAAAAGAGTCATCACTCAAGTGTGTGCCCCCTCAGGGGATCGCTCACTCAGGGGAGTGCAGACTCAGTGGAGCCTCACTCAGGCGAGTTCACACTCAGGGGAGTGCACACTCAGGGGTGTCTTCAGTCAGGAGAGTTCACACTCAGGGGAGCGCGCACTTAGGGGAGCGCTCACTCAGGGTAGCGCAATCTCAAGGGAGCGCAAACTCAGGGGAGTGTAAACTCAGGGGAGTGTTCAATCAGTGGAGTGCACACTCAGGGGAGTCCACACTCAGGTGAGTTCACACTCAGGGGAGGGCACACACAGGGGTGTCCTCACCCAGGCGAGTGCACACTCAGGGGAGTTCGCACTCAGGGGAGAGCTCACTCAGGGGAGCGCACACACTGGGGAGAGCACACTCAGGGCAGCGCACACTCATGGGAGTGCACACATAGGGGAGTGCTCACTCCGGGGAGCGCACATTCAGCGGAGTGCACACTCAGGTGAGCATACACTCAGGGGAGTGCACGCTCAGGGGAGTCCTCACTCAAAAAGTGTGAACTCAGGGGAGTGAAATCTCAGGGTAGCACAAACTCAGGGGAGTGCACACTCAGGGGAGTCCTCACTCAGGAGAGTGCGAACTCAGAGGAGTGCACACTCAGGGGAGTGCTCATTCAGGGGAGAACACACTCAGGGGAGTCCTCACTCAGACGAGTGCACACTCAGGGGTGTGCACACTCAGGGAGGCGCTCACAAAGTCGAGTGCCCACTCAGGAGAGTGCTCACTCAGGGGATTGCACACTCAGGGGATCAAACCGGACCAGATCGGCTCAAACCGGGTTTGACCGGCTCAAACCAGACCAGACTCGCTTAAACCGTATCAAACCATACCAGACCGGCCCTTAGACTAGCTCAAACCGGTTTGGACCGTCTCAAACCGGACTCAAACCGGAGCAGACCGGCTCAAGCCAGTGTTGACCGGTTCAATCCGGACTCAAACCGGACTATACCGGCTCAAACCGGTGTTGACCGGCTCAAACCGGACTCAAACCGGACCAGACTAGCTAAAACCGGTTTTGACCGGCTCAAACCAGGCCAGACCGGCTCAAACCGGAGTAATCCGGACCAGATCGGCTCAATCCGGTTTTCACCGGTTCAAACCGGACTGAAACTGGACCAGACCGGCTCAAACTGGACTGAAACTGGACTAGACCGGATCAAACTGGTTTTGACCAGCTCAAACCAGACCAGACAGGCTCAATCGGCTCAAATCGGATCAGATCGGTTTAAGGCGGATCAAACTGGTTTTGACCGGCTCAATATGGACCATACCGGCTCAAACCGGATTTGACCAGCTCAAACCGGACTCAAACCGGACCAGACAAGCTCAAACCAGCTCAAACCGGACCAGACCGTCTCAAACCGGACTCAAACCGGAACAGACCGGCTGAAAACGGTTTTGACCAGCTCAAACAAGAGCAGACCGATTCAAACTGGGTTTCACCGGCTCAAAATGGACCAGACAGGCTCAAACCAGATCAAACCAGACCAGACCTGCTCAATCCGGTTTTGAACGGCTCAAAGCAGACAAGACCGGTTCAAACTGGTTATGACCTGCTCAAACGGGACTCAAACCAGATTGTCTCAAACTAGTGTTGACCGGCTCAAACCGAACTCAAACTGGACCAGAGTGGCTCAAACCGGTTTTGACCGGCTAAAACCAGACCACACCAGTTCAACCGGATCAAACCGGACCAGACTGGCTTAAACCGGATCAAAACGGACCAGACCAGCTCAAACCGGTTTTAACCGGCTCAAACCTGATAGGACCGGCTGAAATGGGACGAGACCGCCTCAAACCGGTTTTGACCGGGTCAAATCGGACCAGACCGGCACAAACCGGTTTTGACCGGCTCAAACCCGACCAGACCGTCTGAAACCGGAACAGACAGGCTCAAACGGATTTTGACCGGCTCAAACCCTACCAGACCGGCTAAAACCGGACCAAACCCATTCAAACCGGACTCAAACCGGAATAGACCAGCTCCAACCGGTTTTGACCGGCTCAAATCGGACCAGAGCAGCACAAACCGATTTTGACCAGCTCAAACCAGACTCAAACAGGACCAGACTGGCTCAAACCGGTTTTGACTGGGTCAACCCCGACCAGACCGGCTAAAACTGGACCAGACTGGCTCAGACCAACTTTGACCGGCTCAAAGCGAACCAGACCGGCTCAACCGGATCAAACTGGACCAGACCGGCTAAAACTGGATCAAACCAGACCAGAGCAGCTATTAGATCGTCTCAAACCGGTTTTGATCTGCTCAATACGGACCAGAACGGCTCAAACCGGTTTTGACTGTCTCAAACCAGACCAGACCGTCTCAAACTGGACTCAAAACGGACAAGAACGGATCAAACCGGTGTTGACCGGCTCAAACCTGACTCAAACTGGACCAGAACGGCTCAAACCGGTGTTGACCAGCTCAAACCGGACTCAAACCGGACCAGACCGGCTCAAACCGGTTTTGAACGGCTCAAACCAGACCATACCTGCTCAAACGAATCAAGCCGGACAAGACCGGCTTAAACCGGATCAAACCGGCCCAGACCGGCTCAAACCGGTTTTGACCGGCTCAAATCGGACCAGAGCAGCACAAACCGAATCTGACCAGCTCACACCAGACTCAAACAGGACCTCACCGGCTCAAACCGGTTTTGACCAGTTCAAACCCGACCAGATCAGCTGAAACAGGACGAGACCGCCTCAAACCGGTTTTGACCAACTCAAACCCGTCCAGACCGGCTAAAACCGGACCAGACCGGCTCAAATCCGTTTTGACCGGCTCAAAGCGCACTGGACCGGCTCTAACCGGTTATGACCGGCTCAAACCGCACTCAAACCTGACCAGACCGTCTCAAACTGGTGTTGTCCGGCTCAAACCGGACTCAAACCGGACCAGACCAGCTCAAACCGGTTTAGACGGGCTCAAACCGGACTCAAACCGGTCCAGACCGTCTCAAACCCGTTTTGACTGGCTCAAACCCGACCAGTCCGGCTGAAAGAGGACGAGAGCGGCTCCAACCGGTTTGGACCGGCTCAAACCAGACCAGACTGGCTCAACCAGAAGAAAGCGGACCAGACCGGCTCAAACCGGATCAAACCGGACCAGAACTGCCGAAACCGGATCAAAACGGACCAGACTGGCTCAAACCAGTTTTCATTGGCTCAAACCCGACCAGACCATCTGAAATCGGAGCAGACTGGCTCAAACTGGTTTTTAACTGCTCAAACCGTACCAGACCGGCTAAACCCGGAGCAGACCCGTTCAAACCGGTCTCAAACCGGAATAGACCGGCTCAAACTGGTTTGGACCAGCTCAAATTGGACCACAGCAGCACACACCGATTTTGACCGGCTCAAACCAGACTCAAAGAAGACAAGACCGGCTCAAAACCGGTTTTCACCGGCTCAAACCCGAACAGACCGGCTGAAACCGGACGAGACCGGCTGAAACCGGTTTGGACCGGGTCAACCCCGAACAGACCAGCTAAAACAGGACCAGCCTGGCTCAGACCAGTTTTGACCAGCTCAAACCAAACCAGACTGGCTCAACCAGATCAAAACGGACCAGACCAGCATAAACTGGATCAAACCGGACCGGACTGGCTCTTACACCATCTCAAACCGGTTTTGATCCACTCAATACGGACCAGAACGACTCAAACCGGTTTTGACCGGCTCAAACCGGAGCAGATCGGCTCAAACCAGACTCAAACAGGACCAGGATGGATCAAACCGGTGTTGACCGCCTCAAACCGGACTCAAACCGGACCAGACTGTCTAAAAACCCGTTTTGACCGGCTCAAACCGGTTTTGACCAGCTCAAACCAGACCAGACCGGCTCAAACCAGGCCAGACCGGCTCAAACCCGTTTTAAGAGGCTCAAATCGGTTTTCAGCTGCTCAAACCACACCAGACCGGCTGAAACCGGTTTTGACTGGCTAAAACCGGTTTTGACCGGATGAGACCAGATCAAACCGAATCACACGGGCCCAGACAGGCTAAAACCGGATCAAACCGGACAAGACCTTCTCAAACCGGATCATACCAGACCAGACCGGCACAAACGGGCTCAAACCAGCTCAAAACGAACCAGAACAGCCCAGACAGGCTAAAACCGTGCCAAACTGGCACAATCAGATTTCCACTGGCTCAAACCAGACCAGACCGGCTCAAACCAGACCAGACTGGCTCAAACCGGTTTTGACCAGCTCAAACCAGAACAGACCGGCTCAAACCGGTTTTGACCGCATGAGACAGGATAAAACCGGACCAGACCGGCTCAAACTGGATGAAACCGCACCAGACCGGCCCAAAACAACTGAAGCTGGAACAAACCGGACCAGACCGG
The DNA here is from genome assembly GCF_047675955.1 of Chlorocebus sabaeus. Lineage (NCBI taxonomy): Eukaryota > Metazoa > Chordata > Mammalia > Primates > Cercopithecidae > Chlorocebus > Chlorocebus sabaeus. The sequence continues at coordinate 12,287 of NW_027328350.1, read as the reverse complement.
GCGGAACTGGCTAAATCCGGGCCACAAACCGGTTTTGACCGGCTCAAACCAGACCATACCGACTCAAACCGGTTTTGACCGGCTAAAAGCGGTTTTGACCAGATCAAACTGGACTCGACCGGCCCAGACCAGCTGAAACCAGATCAGACCAGACCAGACCGGCCCAGACCGGCTAAAACCGGGCCACAAACCGGTTTGTACTGGCTCAAACCAGACCAGACCTGCTGAAACCGGGTTTGACCGGCTCAAACCAGACCAGACTGGCTCAAACTGGACAAGACCGGCTCAAACCGGTTTTGACCGGATGACACCGGATCACACCAGACCAGATCGGCTCACACCGGATCAAACCGGACCAGACAGGCCCAGACCGGCTGAAACCGGATCAAACCGGACTACACCGGCCCAGACCGGCAATAACCGGGCCAGACAGGCTCAAAGCGGTTTTGACTGGCTCAAACAGGACCAGACCGGTTCAAACCGGTTTTGACTGGCTCAATCCGGTTTTGACCGGCTCAAACCACTCCAGACCGGCTAAAGCCGGTTTTCACTGGCTCAAACCGGTTTTGACCTGATTAGACCGGATCAAACCGAACCAGATCGGCTCAGACAGGCTCGAATCGGTTTAGACTGGTTTCAACCAGACCAAAACGGCTCACATGGTTTTGACCGGCTCGAACCAGTTTTGACCAGGTCAAACAAGACCAGACCGACTGAAACTGGTTTTGACCGACCTGAGCCGGTTTTGAACGGCTCAAACCAGTCCCGAACGGCTCAAATGAGACCAGACCGGCTCAAACCGGTTTTGACCAGCTCAAAGCGGTTTTGACTGGATAAAACCAGACTCGACTGCCCGAGACCAGGTGAAACCGGATCAAACCGAACCAGACTGACCCAGACCGGCTAAAACCGGGCCACAAACCGGTTTTGACAGGCTCATACCAGACCAGACCGGCTCAAACCGGTTTTGACCGGCCTGAACCGGTTTTGACCAGCTCAAACCAGACCAGACCGGCTCAAACCTGACCAGAACGGCTCAAACCGCTTTTGACCAGATGACACCAGATCAAACAGGACCAGCCTGGCTCATACCGGATCAAACCCGACCAGGCAGGCCCAGACCGGCTGAAACCGGATCAAACCACACCAGACCAGCCCAGAACGGCTTAAATCGGGCCAGACCGGCTCAAACCAGTCCAGACCAGTTCAAACCAGTTTTGACTGGCTCAATCCGGTTTTGACCAGCTCCAACCGGTTTTGAACGGCTCAAACTACTCCAGACCGGCTAAAACGTGTTTTTACTGGCTCAAAACGGTTTTGACCTGATTAGATCGGATCAAACCAGACCTGACTGGCTCAGACAGGCTCGAATCGGTTTTGACTGGCTTCCACCAGACCAAACTGGCTCAAACCGATTTTTAAAGGCTCGAACCAGTTTTGACTAGCTCAAACCAGACCAGACCGGCTCTAACCAGACCAGACCGGTTCAAACCCGTTTTGACCAGCTAAAACCGGTTTTGACCGGATGAGACCGGATCAAACCGAATCAGACCAGCCTAGACTGGCTAAAATCGGATCAAACCGGATCAGACCGGCCTAGACCGCCTACAACTGGGTCACAAAACGGTTTTGACTGGTTCAAACCAGACCAGACTGGCTCAGATCGGTTTTGACCGACCTGAGCCAGTTTTGAACGGCTCAAACCAGACCAGACCGGCTCAAACCAGACCAGACCGGTTCAAACCTGTTTTGACCGGCTCAAACCAGACCAGACCGGCTCAAACCGGATCAAACGGGACCACACCGTCCCCGACCGCCTAAAACCGGGCCAAACCGGCTCAAACTTATTTTGACCCGCTCAAACAAGACCAGACTGGGTTGAACCTGTTTTGACCGGCTCAAACCAGATCAGACCGGCTCAAACCGCTTTTGACTGGATTAGACCGGATGAAACCGGACCAGACCTTCTGAAACTGGATCATACCGGACCAGACTGGCAGAAACCAGCTCAAACCGGCTCAAACCGAACCAGACCGGCTCAGACAGGCTAAAACCGGGCCAAACCGGCTCAATCAGGTTTTGACTGGCTCAAACCAGACCAGACCGGCTCAAACCAGACCAGACTGGATCAAACCGGTTTTGATCGGCTCAGACCACACCAGACCCACTCAAACCGGCTTTGACCAGATGATACAGGATAAAACCGGACCAGATCGGCTCCAACCGGATGAAACCGCACCAGACGGGCCCAGAACAGCTGAAGCCGGAGCAAACCGGACCAGACCGGCCCAGACCGGCTCAAACCGATTTTGACGAGCCTGAACCGGTTTTGGCCAACTCACACCAGACCAGACCGGCTCAAACCGGTTTTGACCAGCTCAAACCTGACCAGACCGGCTCAAACCGCATCAAACGGGACCACAACGGCCCAGAACGCCTAAAAACGGGCCAAACCGGCTCAAACCTATTTTGACCCGCTCAAACCACACCAGACCGGCTCAAACCGGTTTTGACCAGATTAGACCGGATCAAAACGGACCAGACCTTCTCAAACTGGATCATACTAGACCAGACTGGCACAAACCGGCTCAAACCGGCTCAAACCGAACCAGACTGGCTCAGACAGGGTAAAACCAGGTCAAACCGGCTCAATCAGGTTTTGACCGGCTCAAACCAGACCAGACCGGCTCATACAACACCAGACTGGATCAAACCAGTTTTGACCGGCTCAAACCAGACCAGACCCGCTCAAACCGGTTTTGACCAGATGAGACATGATAAAACTGGACCAGATCGGCTCCAACCGGATGAAACTGCACCAGACCGGCCCAGAACAGCTGAAGCCGGAGAAAACCGGACCAGACCGGCCCAGAACGGCTGAAACCGCTTTTGACCAGCCTGAGCCGGTTTTGGCTGACTCAAACCAGACCAAACCAGTTGAAACCGTACCAGAACGGCTCATACCGGTTTTGAACTGTTCAAACCACACCAGACCGACTGAAACCGGTTTGGAACGGCTAAAACCGGGTTTGACCAGATGAGACCGGATCAAATCGAATCAGACCGGCCAAGAACAGCTAAAATCGGATCAAACCAGAGCAGACCAGCTCAAACCAGACCAGACCGGCTCAAACCGGTTTTGACTGGATGACAACGGATCAAACCGGACCTCACCGACTCACACTGGATCAAACCGGTCCACACAGGCACAGACCAGCTGAAACCGGATCAAACCGTACCAGACCGTCCCAGACTGGCTAAAACCGGGCCAGACCAGCTCAAACTTGTTTTGACCGACTCAAATCAGACCAGACAGGTTCAAATCGGTTTTGACTGGCTCAATCCGGTTTTTGACCGGCTCAAACCGATATTGACCGGCTCAAACCACTCCAGAACGTCTAAAACCGTTTAACCACTGGCACAAACCAGTTTTGACCTGAATAGACCGGATCAAACCGGACCAGACAGCTCAGACAGGCTCGAATCTGTTTTGACTGGCTTCAACCAGACCAAACCAGCTCAAACCCGTTTTGACGGTCTCGAACTGGTTTTGACCGGCTCAAACCGGTTTTGACCTACTCAAACCACACCAGACCAGCTGAAACCGGTTTGAACCGGCTAAAACCGGGTTTGACCGGATGAGACCGGTTCAAACCAAATCAGACCGTCCCAGACCGGCTAAAATCGGATCAAACCGGACCAGACCAGCCCAGACCTCCTAAAACTGGGCCACAAACTGGTTTTCACCGGCTCAAACCAGACCAGACCGGCTCAAACCAGACCAGACCGGATCAAACCGGTTTTGACCGGCTCAAACCAGACCAGACAGGCTCAAAGCGGTTTTGACCGGATGAGACAGGATAAAACCGAACCGGACCAGCTGAAACTGGATGAAACCGCACCAGACCGGCCCAGAAGAGCTGAAGCCAGAGCAAACCGGAGCAGACCGGACCAGACCGGCTAAAACCGGGCCACAAACCCGTTTTTTACCGGCTCAAACCGGTTTTGACCAGCTCAAAACCACTCCAGACGGGCTAAAACCGGTTTTCACTGGCCCAAACCGGTTTTTGACTTGATTAGACCGGATCAAACCGGACAAGACCGGCTAAGAGAGGTTCGAATTGGTTTTGAATGGCTTCAAAGCAGACCAAACCGGCTCGAACCAGTTTTGACCGTCTCAAAACCAGACCAGACGGACTCAAACCAGACCAGACCGGCTCAAACCGATTTTGACCTGCTCAAACCACACCAGACCAGCTGAAACCGGTTTTGACCGGATGAGACCGGATCAAACCGAATCAGACCAGCCCAGACCGGTTAAAATGGGATCAAACCGCACCAGACCGGCCCAGACCACCAAAAACTGGGCCAGAAATCTGTTTTGACCAGTTGTAACCATACCAGACTGGCTCAAACAGGTTTTTGACCGACCTGAGCGGGTTTTGACTGGCTCAAACACACCAGACCGGCTCAAACCAGACCAGACTGGTTCAAACCGGTTTTAACCGGTTCAAACCAGATCGGACCCGGTTCAATCCGGTTTTGACCGGCTCAAACCGGTTTTGAAAGGCTCAAAACCACACCAGACCGGCTCAAACCGGTTTAGACTGGCTGAAACCGATTTTGACCGGATGAGACCGGATCAAACTGGACCAGACGGGCCCAGAACGGCTAAAACCGGATCAAACCGGACCAGAATGGTCCACACTGCTTAAAACCGGGCCAAACCGGGCTCAAACCTATTTTGACCGGCTCAAAACCAGACCAGACCGGCTCAAACCGGTTTTCGACCAGCTCAAACCAGGCCAGATCGGCTCAAACCGGATCAAACCGGACCAGACCTGAGCACACCACCTAAAACCGGGGCCAAACCGGCTCAAACCTAATTTGACCGGCTCAAACCAGACCAGAACAGCTTGAACCTGTTTTGACTGGCTCAAACCAGACCTGACCGGCTCAAACCGGTTTTTAATGGTTTAGACCAGATCAAACCAAACCAGACCCTCTCAAACCGGATCATACCGCACCAGACCGGCACAAACCGGCTCAAACCAGCTCAAACCGAACCAGACCGGCCCCAGACAGGGCTAAAACCGGGCCAAACCGGCTCAATCAGGTTTTGACTGGCTCAAACAAGACCAGACCAGCTCAAACCAGACCACACTGGCTCAAACCAGTTTTGACCAGCTGAAACTAGAAAGAGACTGGCTCAAACCGGTTTTTACCGCATGAGACAGGATAATACCAGACCAGACCAGCTCAAAACGGAATGAAACCGCAACACACCACCGGCCCAGAAACAGCTGAAGCCGGTGCAAACCAGTCCAGATCGGGCCATACCAGGTAAAACCGGGCTACAAACCGGTTTTGAACGGCACAAACCAGACCAGACTGGCTTAAAACCGGACCAGACCGGCTCAAACCGGTTTTGACCGGATGACACCGGATCAAACCGGACCAGACCGGCTAACAATGGATCAAACCGGACCAGACAGACCCAGAAAGGTTGAAACCCGGATCAAACTGACCAGACCGGCCCCAGACCGGTTAAAACCGGGTCAAACCGGCTCTAACCGGTTTAGACCGGCTCCAACCAGACCAGACTGGTTCAAAACCGGTTTTTGACTGGCTCAATCCGGTTTTCGACATTCTCAAACCCGGTTTTCACCGGCTCAAACCACTCCAGACCAGCTAAAACCTGTTTTCACTGGCTCAAACGGCTTTTGACCTGATTAGACTGGATCAAACCGGACCAGACCAGCTCAGACAGGCTCGAATCGGTTTTGACTGGCTTCAACTAGACCAAACTAGCTCAATCCGGTTTTGACTGGCTCGAACCTGCTTGACCGGCTCAAACCACTACAGACCGGCTAAAATCGGTTTTGACCGGCTCAAACCGGTTTTGACCTGATTAGACTGGATCAAGCCAGACCAGACCGGCTCAGACAGGCTCGAATCGGTTTTTTACTGGCTTCAGCCAAACCAAAACTGGCTCAAAACCGGTTTTGACAGGCTCGAAGTGGTTTTGACCATCTGAAACCAGACAAGACCGGCTCAAACCAGACCAGACTGGCTCAAAACGGTTTTGACCTGCTCAAACCACACCAGACTGGCTGAAACCGGTTTTGACCGGCTAAAACCGGTTTTGACCGGATGAGACCGGATCAAACCGAATCAGACCGGCCCAGACCAAATGAAATCGGATCAAACCGGACCAGACTGGCCCAGACCGCCTAAAACTGGGCCACAAACCGGTTTTGACCCGTTCAAACCAGACCAGACCGGCTCAAACCGGATTTGACTGGCTTAAACCAGACCAGACCGGCTCAAACCGGTTTTGACCGGCTCAATGCATTCCAGACCGTCTAAAAACCAGTTTTCAAACGGCTCAAAACCGGTTTTGACCTGATTAGACCGGATCAAACCGGACCAGACCGTCTCATACAGTCTCGAATCAGTTTTGACTAGCTTCAACCGGACCAAACCGGCTCAAACCGGTTTTGAATGGCTGAAACCAGACCAGACTGGCTCAAACCGGTTTTGACCTGCTCAAACCGCACCAGACCGGCTGAAACCGGTTTTGACCGGCTAAAACTGGCATTGAATGGATGACACCGGATCAAACCGAATCAGACTGGCGCAGACCGGCTAAAATCGGATCAAGCCAGGGGCAGACTGGCCCAGACCACCTAAAACTGGGCCACAAACCGATTTTGACCGGCTCAATCCAGGCCAGACTGGCTCAAACCGGTTTTGACCGGCCTGAGCCGGATTGGACCGTCTCAAACCAGACCAGACTGGCTCAAACCGGACCAGACAAGCTCAAACCAGTTTTGACCGGATGACACGGATCAAACCGGACTCGACTGGCTCACACCGGATCATACCGGACCAGACAGGCACAGACCGGATGAAGCCGGATCAAACCAGACCAGACCGGCCCAGACTGGCTAAAACCGGGGCAGACCGGCTCAAACCTTTTTTGACCGGCTCAATCCAGACCAGACCGGCTTAAACCTGTTTTGACCGGCTCAAACCAGACCTGACTGGCTCAAACCAGACCAGACCGGCTCAAACCGATTTTGACCAGATGAGACCGGATCAAACCGTATCAGATTGGCCCAGACCGGCTAAAATCGGATCATACCGGAGCAGACCAGCCGAGACCGCCTAAAACTGGGCCACAAACCGGTTTTGACCAGATCAAATCAGATCAGACCGGCTCAAACCGGTTTTGACCGACCTGAGCCGGTTTTGACCTGGTCCGGTATGAGTCCAGTTTGAGATGGTCAAACCCGGTTTGAGCCAGTCTTGTCCAGTTTAAGCCAGTCTGGTCGGATCGGACTCGGTCATCACCGGTTTGAGCCGGTCTACTACGGTTTGATCTGGTTTAAGCCTGTCTGGTTTTGTTTGATCCGGTTGAGCCGGTCTGGTCTGGTTTGAGCCGGTCGAAACCAGTTTGAGCCGGTCTGGTCAGGTTTGAGTCCGGTTTGAGCCGGTCAACACCGGTTTGGGCCGTTCTGGTCCAGTTTCAGTCCGGTTTGAGCTGATCTGGTACTGGTACGGTTTGAGCCGGGCAAAACCGGTTTGAGCCGTTCTGGTCTGGTTAGAGTCCGGTTTGAGCTGGTCAACAGCAGTTTGAGCCAGTCTGGTGCAGTTTGAGTCCAGTTTGAGACGATCAAACCCGGTTTGAGCCAGTCTGGTCCAGTTTAAGCCGGTCTGGTTGGATCTGAGTTGGTCATCACTGGTTTGAGCCTGTCTGCTCCGGTTTGATCTGGTTTAAGCATGTCTGGTTCAGTTTGATCCGGTTTAAGCCTGTCTGGTTCGGTTTGATCCGGTTGAGCCGGTCTGGTCCAGTTTGAGCCGGTCTGGTCCAGTTTGAGTCCGGTTTGAGCTGGTCAACACCATTTTGAGCCATTCTGGTCCGGTTTGAGTCTGGTTTGAGCTGATCTGGTCCCTTGACCCGGTCAAAAACGGTTGGACTTGGTCTGGTCAGGTTTGAGTCCGGTTGGAGCCCTTCAACACCAGTTTGAGACGGTCTGGTTTGGTTTGAGTCCAGTTTGAGCTGATCATAACCGGTTTGAACCGGTCTGGTCTGCTTTGAGCCGGTCAAAACCGGTTTGAGTCGGTCTGGTCCAGTTTGATCCAGTTTAAGCCGGTCTGGTCCGGTGTGATCCGGTTGAGCCAGTCTGGTCCGGTATGAACCGGTCAAAACCGGTTTGAGCTGGTCTGGTCCGGTTTGATCCGGTTAGAGCCAGTCTGGTCCGGTTTGATCTGGTTTGAGCCGTTCAATATCGGTTTGAGTCCGGTTTGAGCCGGACAAAACCGGATTTAGCGGGTCCAGCCGGTCTGGTCCGGATTGATCCGTTTTGAGCAGGTCTCGTCTGGTTTGACTCAGTTTTAGTCAGTGCGGTCCAGTTTGAGCCGATTTGAGCCGGTCTGGTCCAGTTTGAGTCTGATTTGAGCCGGTCAAAACTGGTTTGAGCCGGTCTGCTCTGGTTTGAGTTGGTCAAAACAGGTTTGAGACGGTCTGGTGCGGTTTGAGTCCAGTTTGAAGCGGTCAAAACCAGTTTGAGCCGGTCTGGTCCGGTTTGATCCGATTAGAGCCGGTCTGGTTGGGTTTGAGCTGGTCAAAACCGGTTTCAGCCGGTCTGGTCCAGTTTGAGTCCGGTTGGAGCCAGTCAACAACAGTTTGAGATGGTCTGGTCCGGTTTGAGATTGGTTTGAGCTGGTCATAACCGGTTTGAGCCGGTCTGGTCCAGTTTGAGTCCGGTTTGAGCCGGTCTGGTCCGGTTTGAGCCGGTTTTAGCTTTCCTGGTCCGGTTTGAGTCCAGTTTGAGCCGGTCAAAACCGCTTTGATCCGGTTTAAGCCGGTCTGGTCCGGTTTGAGATGGTAAAAACCGGTTTGAGCTGGTCTGGTGTGGTTTGAACCAGTTGAGCCGGTCTGTCCTGGTTTGAGCCGGTCAAAACCGGTATTACCTAGTCTGGTCCGGTTTGAGTCCGGTTTGAGCCGTTCAACACCGGTTTGAGAGGGTCTGGTCCGGTTTGAGTCCCGTTTGAAACGGTCAACACTGGTTTGAGCCGGTCTGGTCCGGTTTGAGTCCGGTTTGAGCAGGTCAACACCGATTTGAGCCGGTCTAAGAGCCGGTCTGGTCCGGTTTGATCTGGATTGTGCGGGTCTCGTCTGGTTTGAGCCGGTCAAACCCGGTTTGAGCCGGTCTGGTCTGGTTTGAGTCTGGATTGAGCCGGTCAACACCGGTTTGAGAGGGTCTGGTCCGGTTTCAGTCTGGTTTGAACCGGTCAACACCGGTTTGAGCCTGTCTGGTAAGGTTTGAGTCCCGTTTGAGCTGGTGAAAACTGGTTTGAGCCTGTCTAAGAGCCGGTCTGGTCCGGTTTGATCTGTTTCAAGTTGGTGTGGTCCAGTTTGATCCCATTGAGTTGGTCTGGTCTGGTTTGAGCCGGTCAAAATCGGTTTGAGCCGGACTGGTCCAGTTTGAGTACGGTTTGAGATGGCCAACACCGGTTTTAGCCGGTCTGGTCCGGTTAGAGCCGGTCTGGTCCGTATTGAGCCGAGCAAAACCGGTTTGAGATGGTCTAAGAGCTGGTCTGGTCTGGTTTGATCCGGTTTGAGCCGGTAAAAACCTGTGTGAGGCGGCCTGGTCTGGTTTGAGTCTGGTTTGAGCCGGTCAACACCAGTTTGAGCCGGTCTGGTCTGGTCCGGTTCGAGTCCGGTTTGAGCCAGTCAAAACCGGTTTGAAACGGTCTGTTCCACTTTGAGTCGGTCAAAATTGGTTTGAGCCTGTCTCGTCCGGTTGGATCCGGTTTGTGCCTGTCTGTTCCGGTTTGAGCCTGTCAAAATTGGCTGAAACCGGTCAAACTGGACCAGGTCGGCTCAAACCGGCTAAAACCGGTTTTGACCGGCTGAAACCGGATCAGACCGCCTCAAAACGGTTTTGACCAGCTCAAATCAGAATAGACCAGCACAAAAACCGGTTTGATTCGGTTTGAGCCTCTCTGGTCCGGTATGAGCTGGTCAAAACCGGTTTCAGCCGGTCTGGTCCGGTTTGATCCGGTTGAGCCTGTCTGGTCTGGTTTGAGCTGGTCAAAACTGGTTTGAGCCGGTTGGTCCGGTTTAATCCGATTTGAGACGGTCTGGTCCGGTTTGAGTCCGGTTTGAGCCGGTCTGGTCCGGTTTGAGAAGTTCTGGTCCATTGTGAGTCCGGTTTGAGCCAGACAAACACGGTTTGAGCCGGTCTAGTTCGCTTTGAGCTGGTAGAGCTGGTCTGGTCTGGTTTGAGCCGGTGAAAACAGGATTCAGCCGGTCTGGTCTGGTTTGATCCGGTTTGATCCGGTCTGGACCAGTCTGAGCCGGTCTGGTCCGGTTTGATCCGCTCAAACCGGTTTGAGCCGGTCTGGTGCGGTTTGAGCCGGTGTGGTCGGGTTTGAGCCGGTCTGGTCCGGTTTGAGTCCGTTTTAAGCCAGTCAAACCCGGTTTGAGCCCGTCTGGTCTGGTTTAAGCCTTTCTGTTCGGGTCTGTGCCGGTCAATACCGGTTTGAGCCGGTCTGGTCCGGTTTGATCTGGTTTAAGCCTGTGTAGTCCTGTTTGATCTGGTTGAGCCGGTATGGTCCGGTTTGAGCTGGACAAAACCGGTTGGAGCCGGTCTGGTCCGGTTTGGGACCGGTTTGAGGCGGTCTACACCGGTTTGATCCGGTCTGGTCCGGTTTGAGTCTGGTTTGAGCCGGTCTGGTTCTGGTTCGTTTTGAACTGGTGAAAACCGGTTTGAGCCAGTCTGGTCCGGTTTGAGTCCGGTCTGAGCCGGTCAACACCGTCTTGACCCGGTCAAGTCCGATTTGATCCGGTTTAAGCCGGTCTGGTCCGTTTTGAGCCGGTTGAGCCGGTCTGGTCCGGTTTGAGCTGGTCAAAACCGGTTGGAGCTGGTCTGGTCCGGTTTGGGTCCATTTTGATTCAGTCAAAACCTGTTTGAGCCGGTCTGGTTCAATTTGAGCCGGTCAAAACATGTTTTAGCTGGTCTAAGAGCCAATCTGGTTCGTTTTGATCCTGTTTGAGCTGGTCTGCTCCGGTTTGAACCATTCAAAACCGGTTTGAGCCGGCCTGGTCCGATTTGAGCTTGTCTGGTCTGTTTTGAGTCCGGTTTGAGCCGGACAACCCCGATTTGAGCCGGTCTGGTCTGCTTTGAGCCGGTTGAGCTGGTCTAGTCTGGTTTGAGCCAGTAAAAACTGCGTTCAGCCGGTCTTGTCCTGTTTGATTCGGTTTGAGCCAGTCTGGTCTGGTTTGAACTGGTCAAAACCGGTTTGAGCCGGTCTGATCCGGTTTGAGCTGGTGTGGTCGGGTCTGAGGCGGTCAAAACCGGTTTGAGCCAGTCTGGTCCAGTTTAAGCCGGTCTGGTCAGATCTCAGCCGGTCAACACCGGTTTAAGCCTGTCTGGTCTGGTTTGATACGGTTTAAGCCTGTCTCATTCGGTTTGATCCGGTTGAGACAGTCTGGTCCAGTTTGAGCCGGTCAAAACCAGTTTGAGCCTGTCTGGTCCAGTTTGAGTCCGGTTTGAGCAGGTCAACTCCGGATTGAGCCGTTCTGTTCCGGTTTGAGTACGGTTTGACCCGATCTGGTCCTGGTCCGGTTTGAGCTGGTCAAAACAGGTTTGAGCCGGTCTGGTCCGATTTGAGCCAGTCTGGTCCGGTTTGAGTCCGGTTTGAGCCGGGCAAAACCGGTTTGAGCCATTCTGGTCCGGTTGGAGTCCGGTTTGAGCTGGTCAACAGCGGTTTGAGTCGGTCTGGTCCGGTTTGAGTCCAGTTTGAGGCGGTCTGGCCTTGGTCCGGTTTGAACCGGTGAAAACCGGTTTGAGCCAGACTCGTCCGGTTTCAGCCGGTTAAAAGTGGTTTGAATCCAGTTTGAGCTGGTCAAAACCGGATTGAGCCGGTCTGGTTCGGTTTGAGCCCGGTTTGAGCCGTTCAAAACCGGTTTGAGTCGGCCTGGTCCGCTTTGAGCCGGTCAAAACTGGTTTGAGTCCGGTTTGAGCCGGTCTGGTCCAGTTTGATCCCCTGAGTGTGCACTCCCCTGAGTGAGCGCTCACGTGAGTGGGCACTCCACTTTGTGAGTGCCTCCCTGAGTGTGCACTCCACTGAGTGTGCACCCGTCTGAGTGAGGACTCCCCTGAGTGTGTACTCCCCTGAATGAGCACTCCCCTGAGTGTGCACTCCTCTGAGTTCGCACTCTCCTGAGTGAGGACTCCCCTGAGTGTGCACTCCCCTGAGTGTGTGCTACCCTG
>NW_027328349.1:0-33272 GCF_047675955.1 Chlorocebus sabaeus | reverse complement strand
GAAGGGACTTCCCTTTTCTCAGATAAGACTTTGGACTGTGGACTTTTGAGTTAATGTTGAGATGAGTTGAGACTGTGGGGGACTGCTGGAAAGGCGTGATTTGTTTTGAAATATGAGGACATGATATTTGTGAGGGGCCAGCAGTGGAATGATATGGTTTGGCTGTGTCCCCACCCAAATCTCATCTTGAATTCTCACAGGTTGTTGGAGGTACCGGGTGGTTGGTAATTGAATCATGGGGGCAGGTCTTCTCCATGCTGTTCTCATGATCGTGAATAAGTCTCATGAGATCTGATGGTTTTTTAAAGAGGAGTTCGCCTACACAAGGTCGCTCTCTTTGCTTGCCACCATCCACGTAAGATGTGACTTGCTCTTTCTTCTACCAAGGCTGTGAAGCTCCCAAACTATATGAAGTATAAGTCCATTAAACCTCTTTTTTCATAAATTTCCCAGTCTCAGATATGTCTTTATCAGCAGGGTGAAAACGGACTAATACAGGATGCAGACAGATTTAGAATTTTAATGACTTCTTGATTGATTTACCCATTTATAATTATAAAATGTCCATTTTTGTCTCTTGCATTTAAGTCACGACCTATTTTCTTTTGTTCAGTTTTGCATGATATGTACTTTTCATTCTTTCATTTTCAAAGCCATTCTATATTCTTCCGATAGTGTGTATTTAATAATTAACATACATCTTTGATTTTAATCCTGTCTGATAATTTTGTGATTTACTTGGAAAAATTCATTTATTTATGATGCAATTATTATAAAGTTAGGGTTAAACTTAGCATCTTGTTCCCTCCGATTTTCTTGTTTCATGCTTTCATTTGAATTAGTCAGTTTCATTATAGCTTTTTTCTTATATGAGCTTGCTAAATATGCAAGATTATTATACACCACACATCCTTAACTTATTACTCCCTAATACACATACAGTGTGTTATAATTTCTCTCTCAAATTATTTCTCGGTAAATCATGGAAGCAGAATCAACCTTTGGAAACTCATCTATGTCCTGCTGGGTTGACCTGGAATGTGTGATACGACCTAAGGTAACTTTGAGTCACTAATGACCTAGAGATCTCTATGGTGCAGTACTTCCTCTGGAGCTTGCGGTGGCATCAGGGCCCAACTTTGAACACCACAGAGTGATCTCTCAACTCTGTGATTATTTCTAGGAAATACATAAGAACTTCCATCTGGGTTCATATCTCAAACACAACCCACCAGTCTCTCACGTACTGCCTTCTGCTCCAAGTCTTCAGATGGTTATTTTTTCATGGGGTAAAAAGTTGGCTTATATATTATCTTGTAATGATCCAAATTCTGTTTAAGATGCCATACACATGTTCCTTTATTCTCGCAGACTTGGTCCTTATTGTTGAAACCCAGCTTTGGAGTTCAGAAAACTACTTTTTTACTTCAATATGCAGTTGTTGAGACTGTGCAAAGACTTTTGGCAGTCTTTATTTTTGCATACATTTGCCACAACATGTCTAGTAATTTAAAAATCTAGACTGTGAAGAGTTTTATTTGGGTACTCCCTGAAAAAAGTAGAATAAAATATAGTGCCTGCTGCTGTCCTGGTCAGGGGTCTGCCTTACGAAAAGTGGTGGGGGGAGGTGGAGAAGGAGAGAGAAACTGTTTTAATATCATTAAACTTTATCAATATACATGTATTCTAGTAACTGCTAAACCAAATCAAAAGAATGTATTAGTTTTGTGTTGACAGTAATCAGTCTCAATTAGGTGCCTATTATGCAGAATGAATTTACTTAATGAATGAATGTAGGGAAGGAAGAGAGGATTAGAATGAGCTCTCATTGAGCTTTCTCTTCTCTCCTGTCTCATTGCTCAAACGGCACAAGTACCTCTTCCATTTTATAGACTTTGTCATGCAAAGGCTGCTGCAGCTGATGGGAACTTAAAATATGGTGACTGAGGTGTAAATAGAAATGTATGATCAAGAGCCCTCAACTGCACCAAGTCCTCTGAGTTCTCCAACATCTTCCTCTGTAGGCATCTAAGAGAATCCACAGTACCTTCTCTCCACAGAAACAACACATCCGGCCAGCTGGGCCACAGCAAGCAGAGAGGTTTGTGTTCAGGACTGTACCATTGTGGGAGGATAATGTGTACTTTGCTGGCAGCAATAAACCTCAACGTCCTCAGCATCCATCCTCCTGATTTTAAACCTGAAAGTTGTCACTGACTCACTGTCACTGAACCTTTTTGGGACTCCAGGGTTCCTGTTGGAAACCAAATAAATCGGGAGCCATGGAGGCTGGCCTGGATTCTGTAGGTCCCAATTCAAATAGGTGTATCCATTACTGTGAAGGGGGCTGTGACTAGGCCTGAAGGAGATGGAGCCCGGCTCTCCAGGGGTGACAGGCAGGGAGAGTGGACGCTGGGTCATCACAGCATCTCCATTGGATCGTGAAATAATGAGAGAGAAATGCAAGGTTATGTACAAATATTGTGAGTCATTTTAATAATTTTCTGTCTGTTCTTTACGTTTTGCTCAATTATTTTTTGTGGGTGATTTTGGTTAATACTCCCAAAACATACAGGTTGAAAAAGAACTAAGATTTGCAAAGTACAAAGGAGCCCCTAGGAATCACATACCCCATCCTCCTCTTTCTGTGTCACAGCTTTCACTAAAGTACATGTCTTTGCTCCTTCTGGAATCTTCCTCATTCTCACAGATCTAGACATCACATGCCCCATCCTGGAGGACAAGACACATCTAACATGAGGACAGGACACACATGGGAGGTGGCAGGGCCCACAGAACTCAAGCTCTGACCCCGTTGTCCTCCCTCATCTCCCTTCTGCCCTTACCATGGACCCAGAGTATTAGCCCCGGGAGCTGAGCAGGGAGCCTTATTGTGGGAAGGTGAACTGAGGAGTCCTGATCAGTCAAGGCAAGGTTAGATCTGAGCTTTTATCTCAGATGCACAAGGGAAGGTCCTCCCTAGGGGACAGTATGCAAACCCCCTGGTGGGTGCGGTGGGGTGGAAACAGCCAAGGAGAAAGTGGGGGGCCTCTCTTGTGAGCAAAATGACATAAATATATTTTATGCTTTTAAGGAATTCAAGAGAGGTAAAATCTGTGTTTCCTCAGTGGCAGAAGGGACATATTTGGAGATTTCCTGCACTTTCCTGTACCAGATTTCTAGTTCTTTAGGACTTTCTCAGGCATGTTTTACATTTCTCTTTAATAAGGTTGAGGTTTCATAAATATTTGGTGATTCTTATTTTTGGTTCATGTTTATTTGAAAGAGCCTAGGTTTCTTTTATTTTATTTAAGGTAAAACACACAGTGCAAAGGGTTAAAATCTTAAGGGTACAAATGTGTGTCAAGATCAAGATCATTTCATGTCATGATCCAAATCAAAATATGGAAAGTTTCCAATTCTCTCGCTGCCTTCTCTATGCAACTTCTCAGTCAGCAAATACTGTTCAAAACAATCAATGTAACTGATATTGTGACATCTATTATAACTGTTTTATTTTTTCCTGGACTTAATCTTTATATTAGGTAAAGTAAACATTATTTGTAGCTTTCTTCTTATTTCTTTCATTTTAAGGGCTTGCTTCCTTCTTATCAGTTTGAATTGCTGTCTGCTGTCATTCCCCTGTTATTCTGAAGAATTTTCTCTTGAATTTTCCACAAGGCATATATACTATTAATGAATTAGTCTTTGTGTATGAACGAACACATATACCTTGATTTTATGTTTAAATGATTGTATTGCTGGATATAGAATTTGTGGCTGACTTTTCTCCCCCAGCATTAAAATGTACAATTCCACTGTCTTCCCACCTCCATTACTAATGATGAAAATTTAGCCAATAGCTTTATTATTGCTTCCTAGTATAGAGTAAGTCGATATTTTAGTGACGTCTTCCAAATTCTCTGTGTCTTTGTCTTTCAACATTGGTACTATAATGTGTATAGTTATGAATTGCATTCTGCTTATCCTAAATGGGTTTCACTGATTTACTTTCAGGTATAGATTAATGTGTTTCATCACTGTGAAAATGTTTTTCATTATTTCTCCATTTTTTCTTTTTCAGTTTTTATTTTAGAATCAGAGCATACAAGTACAGATATGTTGCAAAGTTATTTTGCATGATGCTGAGGTTTGGGGTATGACTGAAATTATTAACCAGGTAGTGAACATTGTACCCATAGGTAGTTTTTCAGCCCCTGCCCTTTCTCCCATTATGTTCCCTCTAGTAGTCCCCTATGTCTATTGTGCCCACCAACCGTGGATTCGATAAAGAAACTGTGGTATATATGCACCATGGAATACTATGCAACCCTAAGTAAGAACAAAATTATGCTTTTGCAGAAACGTGGATGCAGCTGGAGGCCATTTTCCTAAGTGAGCAGATGCAGAAACAAAAGCACAAAACCATAAGTTCTCATTTATAAGTGGGAGCTTAACATGGGGTACTCATGGGCATAAAGATGGGAACACATGTTTAGCCTCTTTCTATCTTCTCCTTTGTGATTCCTAATACAAATTTGTTAGTATTGTACACATGGACCTATAATGTCTGAGGTTTTATTCATTCTTCTTTATAATTTTTTCCTTCTTTATATGAGATCTTTTCTATTGACTAGTGTTTCAGTTCACTGATTCTCATGTCATGTTAAATTGCTGTTGAGTCTATCTAATACATTTTTCAATTGAGTTGTTGTACTTTTCATTTCTAAATTTCCCAGTAAGTCGGTTTTCATAGTTTTGTCTCTGAGAGTCTCTATTTGTTGAATCATTGTCTTTACAAATTCCTTTTTAAGTCTTTTATTATAGGTTAAAATAATTATTTGAACATATATTTGGTAAGGATGGAGCACATAGACACCATGGAAATGGAACATAAAGCAGGGAGCTCAGAATTAGATTTGGCGAATTTGGAGTCTCTTATTATGATGCTTTTGTGTGTTTTAATTATTTCCCATGTTTTATGTTTCTCATATTAAAAATAGCTTTTATTTTTAAGATAGTAATTATTATAGAAATTCAGCTTATTAACTCCTGTAAATTTCTAACAGAAAACTGATGAAAAGATGGGTTTTTTTTTTGGCCCCCACAGCAGCCTCTGCCTGGGACCTGACTTTGTTTCTGAGTCAGTGGAATCTGTGATGAGGTTTTGAGTTGGGCAGTGAAATCATAGCAGTGCAGGCTGTGCTCTGGGTGCTGTGGAGGACAGGGGGACACTCCTTCAGGGTCAGTGATGCTAAGAGTTCGAGGGGAGACTCAGCGTGAAGCTGCCTGTGAGTTGCCCCAGCAATCTTGTTTGGACAGTGATCATCTCACAAGTGTACTCAGATGCCAGTGGATGGCCCAAACTTGGGCTCAGGTTGGAGAAGGACAAAGTTACAGGGATGAATATATAAGGTTCATTTGATATTCTGAAATATCTGTACAACATAATGAATTATATGGGAAGAGAAAGGAGTCACAAGGTTGTGATTTTTTTATTTGATATTAGAATATATCCCCTCTACTCATTTTTTCATCCACGATGTACCTACTGATATACACGTAACCAAAGTCACTGTTTTTAATTGTCGTTTTAGTAACTGACAGCCTGTGTGCACAGTTCCTATGTAACTCTGAAGCCAGACTATCATTCCTATGGGTGAAGCCAGGAAGTGACTGTGGATGTTAACAAATGTGAGTTTCATGTACACGTCTCCAAAGCCACAAGGCACTGATCTGGGGGGAACCTGCAGTCATTTCACTTTCCTATGCCCAGATGAGAGGACACCCTGATCTGTGTTCATCTGATGAACTCTAAAATCTGGAACATATTCTGAAGGTGTAGTTCACACTTCTTTTCTGTGCTAGAGGGACTCTCTTACTGACACGTATTGTGTCCTCTACATAGGACAGTCTGTGATACATACAACTTGTTTTCTGCTAAATAGCCATCGGTCATGTCATTTATGAGTCTTCCATAGGTGTTACCTGGCCTATCACTATGGGGTGTTCCAAAAGAATGGGCCAGAGGTAGAGCTGTCAAACTATAGCTGGATAAAAAGTGTAAATGTTGAGAAAGGGTAATGAAGTGGTGATAATAATAGTAATATTCCAAATTAGTCTGGGCTCTTGGTTGTGATTACTACTAAGTGTGAAAGAGTCTAGGTTTTTTTAATTAGTTTTATTTCAATTGATAAAGTAGCCAGAGTAAAGTGTGCAAATCTTGAATATGCAACTGAATAAAGTTTATGTGTAATTCATTGTCCAGGTGGAATGATAGAGTATTTCACATTCCCTTGTGCTTCCCTCATGGACAATCTTTGTCTGTTGTCACCCCTCCCACCCAGCAAAAGTAACTGTCTTTCTGACATCTACACAATCATTTAGGTTTTCCTGTCTTGAACTTTATATAAATGGCATTAAGTGTATTTTTATCTTTTTAGACTTGTTATTGTTCCTTACAACTCCGAGGTCGTCATTTCTTCCAGAGGAGTCAAGATCCCATCTCATGTCATTTGCTGTGATTCTGAAGGATTTTCTCTCAAATGTCTTATAAGACATAGCTGCTATGAATGAATGTATTTTGTTTATCAAACAATATATTTTTTTTACTTTTTCTTTAGATTTGAAGGGTGTTTTCACTGGATATAGATTTCCTGGTTGCCTTCTTTTTTTTTTTTTCCCTTTCAGCATTTTAATATGACATTTCCCTCCTTCTACCCTCTATTGGTCCTGATGAAAACTCAGCCAATGGCTATGTTGTTGTTTCTCTGTATAAAGTGTCTGCTTTCATTCTTGATGCAATGAAGATTTTTCTCTTTGTCTTTCAACATTTTAATATAATGTGTTCAGTGATTAATTTCTACTGATTATCTAAAAGGTTTTTAATGAATTTTTCATTTAAGATTATTTTTTATTACTTTTGAAATTTTTTGTCATTATTTCTCCAAATATTTTTTCTGCCACTTTCTCTTTCCTCCTTTGTGACTCTCATTATAGATTTGTTGGTATCCTTCACTCTGAGCTATAAATCTCTGAAGTCTTTTCTTTTTTCTAAACATTTTCTTTAGACCCAATAATGTCTATTATTCCACTTTCACGTTAACTGATTGTTCTTCCATTTCAAATAGCTATTAGACCTAGCTAATAAATATTTAAAATGAGTTACTGTATTTTTCATTTCTAGAGTTCTCATTTGGTCATTTTTTATATTTTCCATGCCTTTCTTGAGGCCTTACTTGCCGAATCTTCTTTTAAAAATATTGTCTTTTATATATCAATGATCATAATTTTAAAAATAATTATTTGAACACCTGCATATTAACTACTTTGTAGTCTTTGCTAAATCCAATAATTAGGGCAAGTTAGAATTAGTTTTCATTGACTATTTTCTGTTCTTATTATTTTAGCTGCTTTATTTTTGTTCCTTTAATATTGTTCATACTTCTCTGTTTTTTTTTTTTTTCAGGAGTTGCTAAACTGAAAATTGTACAATTCCGATAGCATATTATAGTATCTCTCTTTAGATTATGAGCTTTCTTATTTTAACTTTTAATTTTTTTGGAAATAGGGTCTTACTCTTTCAGCCAGGTTGGAGTGCGGTGGTGTGATCATAGCTTGCTGCAGCCTCAACCTCTTCAGGGCCAGCAGTTCTCCAGCTTCATCCTTCTGAGTAGTTGGGACTATAGGGGCATGCCACCACTCATTGCTATTTTTTTTAAATTGTAAGCTAAGGGTGTCACTATTTTGCACACTCAGCCTGGTGTCATACTCCTGGCATGAAGTGATCCTCCCAAACTACTGGGATTACAGGCTTGAGCCACCAGGCCAGGCCTGGAATTTGTTTGTTTTTTTCTGATCATTTTTAAATTTTCTTCTTAGTTACTTGTCTGAACTTACTGATAGTGCCTGACTTATGATAGTTTGAGTTATAATTTTTTGACTTTCAGATGGTGTGAATGTGATATGCATTCAAGTAGAAATAGAACTTCTAGTATTCATACAACTATTCTATTTTATCTTTCAGTACAGTATTCAATAAATTACATGAGGTATTCAACACTTTATTGTAAGATAAGCTTTGTGTAGGATAATGTTGACCAACAGTAAGTTAATGTAAGTGTTCTGTGTACATTTAGGATGGGATAGGCTGAGCTATAATGTTCAGTGGATTAGATGTGTTAAATGTATTTTCATGCATGATATTGAAAAATCTGTATCTCACATGGTGTTTGACCACAGATATCTCTGCTTCCTTTTATTCTTAATATTAACATTTAGTTCAAATTTACAGGAACTGTACATGTGTCTACACAGCGAAGTGGTCACCAATGATTTGAGAAGTTTTGCTCAAATATCTGGAGGTTATAAATCTGTCTTCTGTCAACCCATGTGTGCGTGGTTTAAAAAGCAAACTCCATGTAAATTGCAGCTAGTTCCTACCTCCCTCTGGTTTTACTTTGCATGGGAAACTCCTGGTTCTCATCACTCATATCTAGCTTCTAGCTTCTAGGTCATTAGGAATGTGTGCAGAGATAGTTTCAGTAATATGGGTCTATCTTATCCAGGAATCTCCTATTTACTATCAGCAGATGTACTACTTGCCCCAAACAGGGCATCATCTTGTACTAGTAAAGCTGTGGGCTTTTTCTTTTCATTTCCTAGGGAGTTCTCCATGTTTAATTGAAAATACTGAAGAATTTTTTTTCCACTCCTTGGCTTTACTCAAGTCCACTCCCTTTGGCAGCAAGCTGCCAGTTTCATTTGCTATCCTCACATTGGTAAACTCTAGTTTTGTGATTCATGCCGACTGAGCTGGGAATAGAAGGGTGCTGTCACAGGCAAAAGGCTACAGACTTTTTCTGTCCTTATTCAAAGCACTAGTACTTTTTTTTCTATAAAGAATACACATCCTAAATTACTTTATGGTTCACCAGTTTTCAGAGTGCTGAAAGAGTTTTGATATTTCAGCTTTAAGAGTGTGTTTGTTGTTTATTTTTGCACAGAAGATTTATTAAACTCTTTGTGATGCCATAAACAGAGATACCTTCTAAAATGTGTTTAATAGCCATGCTGAAATGGAATGAGGTAATGGACTAATATAATTCATTTTGGACTTTAGAACGTGAACTCCAAAAGAGCCAAATAGAGCAGAGATGCTAAAACCTTACTAGCTGTCTGTCAAGGAAGCAGCTAGTATAATCAGTAAACACTGAGGGTCTTGTTGAGGTTTTTGTTTCATGTTGAATCACTGTGGGAGGCAAGTCATTATACTGCTGACAGTAATAAACTCCAACATCTTCAGGCTCCAGGCTGCTGATGGTGAGAGTGAACACTGTCCTAGACCCGCTGCCACTGAACCTGTCTGGGATGCCAGTGGCCCTGAAGTATGCACTATGGATGAGGAGCTTGGGTGCCTGCCCAGGTTTCTGCTGGTACCAGGCTAAGTAGCTGCCAACACTCTGACTGGCGCTGCAGGAGAGGGTGGTTGTTTCCCCTGGAGACAAAGACAGGGTGGCTGGAGACTGCGTCATCACAATTTCTCCGGTGCTATCTGAGATTGGAAAGAAAACAGAAATGCACTCATGTAATCTAGCGCAAACCCACTGTCTTTGAGTAGAGGCAAAATTGTTGATCTATATTGAATTTTAATTATATTTCTTGCTGAGCAGAGGTGTCAGGAGTTTTCAGAGATGTGCAAAATCACCTCATGTTCCCCTCACCTGGGAGCCAGAGTAGCAGGAGGAAGAGAAGCTGTGCTGGGGCTTCCATGGTTCCCTCTGGGTCCTAACTGAGCAGTTCCTCCCCAGGGCTCTGACCCAGGCATTGATATGTGTTCTGGAAGGTAGGGCAGCTGGGAGGGACATGCAAAGCAGCTGGGGTGGAAGCTGGGCTTCCAGCTGCAGGGACCACCTGCTTCTTCCTCTCTGCACTGAGCATCCTGCACCTCCCTGGTTGTCAGGTCAGAAAAGTCTGTTGGCTCAGTCTGAGTGTAGAACTTCCCCCTGGTGATCACAGAATTTCACTCCTGTGTCTTTCTTCTCCTCAGTCACCTAAATCCACCCAGATGACATTTGGCACAAGGCTGTTAAGAACAATATAAAAGGCTGTATTTTCATTTCTCTCTTCCTATCCTCAATATGCCCCGTCATCTCCCTAAGTGCATTATTGGATCAATGGAAATGAAGAGTCTGTTAGAACATAATCTTCCAGATACACCTTTCATTTGCTTGTTAGTAATGTTTTGTGAGGGTCTTGAAGCTTTCCATTAACCCAGACACACACCCTCTTTGAGTTAAAAAGTTAAAAACTTCTGTTTACAGTCCCATGTCCTGGCAGGCCCTGACACAGATGCTCCATGGCTTGCCAATTGCTTGAAATTGATCAAGTAACTTCACTTCCCTGTGTCTCGGTTTCCATGTCTGTGTAATTGTGACAATAGTGGTACCTACTATTAGTGCTGTAGACAGTTTAAATAAAATAAGATAAAACATTTACAATAGTATTCATTACATTAGGTATGTGGGAATTAATTTTGCTTTTATTAATTTTTTATTGATTGAATATTAAGCACTACATAGTCATCATCATTATCATAAATAAACTTAGTATGGAAAATAGTCTTAAATCTAATCCAAGAATGTTTTATCCACAGTCAAATTAAATTTTAAGGCTTTTTCTTCAGTACCTGTACACAACTCTAAAAATCCTAATGATTTGGTCTTAATCTGTGCTAAAGAACTTAGACCTTCAATCATTCCCATCCATCCCTGTTTAACGTATTACTTCTCATCATCCATTATCAAAATGCTACACTGTAAAAGGTTACCATGTCCTGTTGCTGTCCTTCTTTCTTATATAATCTTTATTCTACCTTGTTATCTTTTGTCTAATTCTTGCTGCAGGACAATAAGGATAAGCTACCATCATTACTTGTGGACTTGCTCCAGTATAATTTTGTCAGTCTTGTTATCTGGGATATGAAGACTATGTCTTGCAAAGAAACAATGTGTTATCAAATATCAAATGGGTCAATGTGTTATCAAATAAAAGATTTTATCTACTTATGATCCAATAATTAATTTAGACTGACTTTAACTTTTTTTTAATGACAAAGAAGAGAAGACGATATAAGAGGAAAATAAAATACAATAGAAAATACAAGCTATTGTAACTCTTGCTTCATGGATTTTTACATCTATTTTAGACATGTGCTCAGTATATGTGTACAATGGTGATCCAAAAACAGAATGCTAACTGGCTTAAGGAATGCCTGTGTTACATTGGGTCTTGTCTGCTTTTCCAATTATGAACAAAAAGCTACAATACTATTTGTATGAGTATCAAACTTTCTAGCTGCCTGAGACAGAGGTAGAGAAGATTTACTGAGATAAAAGCCTTGGAAGTAGTAGAGGCTTGTCCTATGATGTTACAGGTATTGCTGTGGTTGTTGTTAGGAAATACAGTGGGAGTGAAGGCGGGTAGGTTTATAGTGGGAGTGAAGGTGGGTAGATTTACAAGCTCTGCTCTTCCTCACACTCACAACCCCCTCTAGAGATCATCAGATGGTGGTACAGGAATCTCTGACACCTCTAAGGAAGTCTTTCTTGCTCTTTCCAGAATGTTTCCTGACAAGTATTGTTTTGAGTCATGGACTAGGTGGAAGTGTAGAAGAAATGACGAGAGAAAGGGAAGAAGTTTTCAATCCCAGGTAGTTGTTGTAGGCACAGGGAATTGGAATTTTTCGTAGATTTATGCCACACTTCTATCATGTTGGGTAGAGAGGCATCACACCAGGCTCATTCTTAAAAGAAACATTGCATTATTTTAAAGAGAAGGAACTATGAATTTCTTGTCAAATAGATGTTTAAAACTCAAAGATACTTTTTTTTTTTTTTTTTTTTTTTTTTTTTTTTTTTTTTTTTGAGACAGAATCTCACTCTGTCACCCAGGCTGTAGTGCAGTGGTGCGAACTTGGGTCACTGTAACCTCCACCTCCCTGGTTCAAGCGATTCTCCTGCCTCAGCCTCCCAATGTGCTAGGATTACCGGCATGTGCCACCACTACCAGATAATAATAGGGGGGAGTAGAGGGCCACAAAAGCATGTACACAAGAGACAACTTTTCTTTTTTTTACAGAATAAGTCTAATTGTAAAATAGTATTATAATGTATGGAACCATGTTTAAGACAAGTCTCCTGGTGTTCGAATTTATGTTGAACCTAAGCAGCGTTGTGATACAAAATGAGTTTCTTTTTCTTTAAGCTGAATTTGAATTTGCTCCAATAACCTAATAGGAACCCTAGTGACGAGTCCTCTCTGATGATTGCCATTGTCCCCATTTCTAACAAGCATTTCTACTGGACACAAAAGTTTTTCTAAGTCTAACAAGAGGGAGGGTGACTGGGCCATCATTGTCCTCTTCTCAGATTTCCACTTCCTGCATAGAAGGTAGAGGAAGGAAGACATTATGAAAGTGGATTACAAGCATTTGTTAGTGAACAAAATATGACTAAAGCAGTATTTTTATTTTTTATTTTTAAATTTTTATTTATTATTATTATTATTTGAGGCAGACTGTCACTCTGTCACTCAGGCTGGAGTGCCATGGTGCAATCTCGGCTTAGTGCGACCTTCGCCTCCTGGATTCAAGTGATTCTCATGCCTCAGACACCCAAGTAGCTGGAATTACAGGCGTGTGCCACTAAGTTCAACTCGTTTTTTGTTTTTTTTAATAGAATGAAGGTTTCACCATATTGTCCAGGCTGGTCTTCCTGTCCTCAACTGATCCGTCTATCTTGGCCGCCAAAGTGCTGGGATTACAGGCATGAGGCACTCCACCGGGATTTAAGCAATATTTTTATTAAGTAAAGTGTAGAAGAAAAAGTGACAATAAGAAAACAAAATGGCATTATGGAAAATGATACCTTTAGGGCAGAAAACAAGAGAAGGCAAACCAAGATTCCTGTAGGATGAGCCTCCAATGCACAATCCAAGGAGGAATGTCAAGGCTGAAAACTCTGGAGCATCCAGGTAGTGACCAAAAGTACCAAATTCTGAGAACACAGAGTACCCGAGTATCAGCCTGTGAGTGTTCCCACACCAAATGCCAGGAAATTCTGGAATATCCAGGGACTGAACAATGCAGAAAATCCTGGAGCCTCAGTGCTGTGGCCAACAGTGAGCCCCAAAGGCCTGGTTGGGACCATAAAACAATGTGACTCTGGATTCTTAGAGTCAACAGAACAGAATTCTTACAACCAAGTGTGCTGCTTTAAACAATTGCACAAACCTAATTAGCAGGGAACCAAAAACAAAAGTAAAAACCAAACGTATATATCAGGGCAGAAAATAAGATTAAATGGCTGATGGATAAATAAAATGGTATTAGAGGAGATATGACTAAGAGAAGGAGCAATGAGGATGTAGTCAGGTGTGCTATGGGGGATTCAAATGAACTATCTAGCGCTTTAAAGGCCTTATTTCCTGGATCATCCGATATAGGGCAGGTGTGCAGAGGGGACCCTAACAGGTGTGCAGGAGCCAAAATGGTGCCAAGCAGTCTCTCACGTGGGGCCTGTATGAAGATCTCTCCAGGCTCCCCAGCTTGGGTGGGTTGGGCTCCCGCGGAGCACGGAGTGGCTGGCCTGCATGAAGCAGTGACTCTGTGGCCTCTTACCCATCCCCAGGGCTCCACCGCCTGTCAGGAAAGATGATGGCTCTTAAAATAGCCTTTGGCCAGTGTTAACAGCTCTGCAATGTTAGCAGCTTTGTAGCTTTGATGGCTGTAACACTGATCATCGTCTCGCCCTCTCTCACTGATCGCTGTCTTGCCACGTCTCCAATAGCAGTCTTGCCCATTGCTGATCACTGTGTCCATCTTCTCATAAAGTGCCATCTCGTGGTGTGTCTTGCTGTCTTGTTTCTCTGCTGTTTCCACCATCTCACTGCCACATCAAACACTGCCTCTCACCATCGCCAATGGTAGGTGACTGGCTCAATACTGATGCAAGGCCAGTTCTCGGCTTTGCTCAGGAAGGAATGTAAGAGTACTAGCCAGTGACAGAAGGAAACAGCTTTATTGAGGCGGCAGTGGTGTTGCAGAGCAGGGGTATTTCATAGGCAGAGGGCCGAGAGGAGCAGCCAGGGGTAGTTTTACAGTCACGTCTATATCCACCTTTAATCGCGTGATAATTAAGGGGTGGTTTCTTCAGAAATAGCTAGAAAGTGGGTCGTGTGCCGCAGCTTCCAGGTGTTGCCATGGCAAGAGTAGGAATTTCCAGGTGTTGCCATGGCAAGGGGCTGTGACTTCTGGATGTTGCTATGGCAATGGTAAACTGTCCTGGCATTGGTAGCATGTCCTGTTTTGGCCAGTCTTACATCTGGTCCAGAGTGAAGTTCTGCCTATGTCTTGCCTCAAAAGTAAAAAGATATCTGTAATAAAAAGTTACCCAGAAAAATAACTCCAATATTGCATTTGGTGTTTAGTGACATGCTACTTATCAAAATTAAATAAAGATTCAAGTGAACAAAAAAAATACTCTTAGAAATATTATAGGAGGTCATAATGTCCTGTAGTCCAAAAATTAATATGGATTTAACAAAATAAAGAAATGAAAGACTGGTATCTGTAATGAATACAAAAAATCTTAAGAAAAAAGAAAAATGGAATCCATCTGTATATCTAAACATTTAGTGAACACACACTGTAAAAAGCATTACAGATTTTATAAGAACTCTTGATAGGTAATTTTAATTTCTGAAAACTATATATGAACCGTAAGATATGTTGGGTCTCTTTCCCTGACTTAAAAAATATTTCTTTGTATTTAAATGCTTTACTAATTTTTAATCACTTTTTGTTGCTTAGAATTTTAGATGATATAAATAAGAAATGTGTATTAAAAGCCTACCACTTTGATTTAACTATTGAAACATATTTAAATTTTTGGAAAAATCAAAAAGTACCTAGCAAAGGGAGCTATTGCCAGAAGATACACAGTTCTTTAGTGTCAGTCTGCGATTATCTCCCAGAAATAACTTTTGGCTCATTTAGCTTCCAGTACTCTGCAAGAATAAAAGATGTGAAGGCAACGTTACTTAATTGGATTTGCAATTACTCACTATTCACTGTTAACCAATTTTATTGAAACAAATGATTCCAATTAAATACACTGATTTTAAGTGTACTGTTGAACAAGGTTTTATAAATAAATACATTCTTACAAGCAAAATCAATACACACAACATTTCTATAACTCCAAAAAGTTTTGCCCTGCTCTTCAGGAATCAAGTTGCTTTCCACCTCACAGAACAGAAAATCCTTGGTTAGCTTGTTGTTAGTATAGATTCTACTTTCTTTTTAAGAATTTCACAGAAATGAAATATAGCACATGTTCTTTTGTAGCTGGTGACTTTCGTGTAGCATAATTGTCTCCTAGTCTCACTCATGTTGCCCTGTGTCCTCATGATGTGTTACTCTTTACTTTTGAGTACTATTTAGCTGTTTAGTAATTTCAAAATATATCCCATCACCTGCTGATGGCCACGTGGGTTGTTTCCACTTTGAGCTATTATGGATAAAGTAGTCAGGAATGGTATTATACAAGGCTTTGCATGAGTATTTTTTTATTTCTTTTGGGCAAATACCTAGGAGTGCAGTTACCGGGTCTTACAGTGAGTGTTTAATACTCTGCCAAACTGTTTTCCAAAGTAGTTGTACCATTTTACATCTCTACCCAGAATTCATGAGAGTTCTCAATGTTTTAGCTACTTGTTTTTAAGACTTTTTCTTAATCATCACTCAACAATAACTACAATGGCTAATGATCATTAAGTCATGTTTTCCTTACAATTTTCTTGATTTTTGTGGGTGCTTGACTTGTATCAGTATATTGAAAACAGGATCAATATTGTCTTAACCACCTTTTAAACACTTTCCCTAAGTCATGATATTTAGGATGATAACAGGAGATCTAAAGGGACTGTTGGTAGTAGTAACAGGCATTATTCAATATTTATTATCATACTTCTTAAGCCAATACATTTTGAGTGAAATAGCATTCAACAAGACTTGGGATAAAAAGGATCTAATCTCACCTTTAGCATTACATATTAGAAAACATTGGAGAAAACAATTCAGTAAGAGAATCAGAGGGTGTTTTGCTAGTGGAGAAGTGCTGCAACACCTAAACCCTGTTAATGCCAGATCTTTGCAGTGATTTCCACTCATAAAGTTGGGTTGACTCCTTGCCTTGTTCTCCTATGTGTCTGTGTGACTTCATGCGGAGGGCATGTGACATCGCAGAAGGAGAAGCGCACTTGTGTACAGAAACATGGCTTAGGAGATTGGCTTTGGAGGTAGTTGCAATGAAATATACATTTTGAAGAAGTTCCCTATGAAATGTCTTATAAATTGTTTCTTATGGCCAGGTGCTTGGGCTCACACTTGTAATCTTAGCACTTTGAGGGACTTAACCTAACAAATACACCAATTAGGGTGCATAAGACTTCCCTGGCCTTTTTCATGTCTCTTTTGTAGAGAGTGAGCCTCCTTTTCTGTGAAAGCCCTTTGTACTCATTTTGGTTCCTTCTCAGATGCTTCAGGGACCATTGGGAGTATCTTTCTTGTTTTATCTTGGGTGACTCAGGGTCCATCTGATTACGCAAAATTACTGGGATTACAGGCTTGAGCCACCATGCCAGGCCTGGAATTTCTTTCTTTTTTTTTTTTTTTCCTGATAATTTTTAACTTTTCTTCTTAGTTACTTGTCTGAACTTACTGATAGTACCTGACTTAAGATAGTTTGAGTTACGGTTTTTTGACTTTCGGATGGTGTGAATGTGATATGCATTCAAGTAGAAATAGAACTTCTAGTATTCATACAACTATTGTATTTTCTCTTTCAGTACAAGATTCAATACATTACATGAGGTATTCAACAGTTTATTGTAAGATAAGCTTTGTGTAAGATAACATTGACCAACAGTAAGCTAATGTAAGTGTTCTGTGCACATTTAGGATGGGATAGGCTGAGCTATAATGTTCAGTGGATTAGATGTATTAAATGTATTTTCATGCATGATATTGAAAAATCTGTATCTCACATGGTGTTTGACCACAGATATCTCTGCTTCCTTTTATTCTTAATATCAATCTTTAGTTTGAATTTATAGGAACTGCACATGTGTCTGCACAGCGAAGTGGTCACCGATGATTTGAGACGTTTCGCTCAAATATCTGGAGTTATAAATCTATCTTCTGTCAACCCATCTGTGTGTGGTTTAAAAAGCAAACTGCATGCAAAATGCAGCTAGTTCCTACCTCCCTCTGGTTTTACTTTGCACAAAAACTCCTGGTTCTCATCACTCATATCTATAGCTTCTAGATCACTAGGAATGTGTATAGAGATTGTTTCAGCAATATGGGTCTATTGTATCCAGGAATCTACTATTTACTATCAACAGATGCACTACTTGCCCCAAACAGGGCATCATCTTGGACTAGTAAAGCTATGGGTTTTTTCTGTTCATATCCTGTGGAGTTCTCCATGTTTAGCTGGAAACACTGAAGAATTTTTTTCCACTCCTTGACTTTACTCGTCTACCCAGTTTGGCAGCAAGCTGCCAGTTTTATTTGCTATCCTCACATTGGTAAAACTCCAGTTCTGTAAACCATGCTGAATGACCTGGGAATAAAAGGGTGCTGTCACAGGTAAAAAGCTACATACAGACTTTATCTGTCCTTACTCAAAGCACTAGTACATTTTTTTTTTCTATTAAGAATATGTATCCTTAATTACTTCATGGTTCGCCAGTTTTCAGAGTGCTGAAATAGTTTTGATATTTCAGCTTCATAAGTGTGTTTGTTGTTTATTTTTGCACAGAAGATTTATTAAACTCTTTGTGATGCCATAAACAGAGATGTCTTCTAAAATGCGATTAATAGCCATGCTGAAATGGAATGAGGTAATGGATTAATATAAGTCATTTGGGACTTTAGAATGTGAACTCCAAAAGCCAAATAGAGCAGAGATGCTAAAACTGTGCGGTCACCCCACTAGCTGTCTGTCAAGGAAGCAGCTGGTATAATCAGTAAACACTGAGGGTCTTGTTGAGGTTTTTGTTTCAGGTTGAATCACTGTGTGAGGCCAGTTATTATACTGCTGACAATAATAAACTGCAAAATCTTCAGGCTCCAGGCTGCTGATGGTGAGAGTGAACTCTGTCCCAGACCCACTGCCACTGAACCTGTCTGGGATGCCAGTGGCCCTGCTGGATGCACCATAGATGAGGAGCCTGGGAACCTGCCCAGGTTTCTGCTGGTACCAGGCTAAGCTGCTGCTGACACTCTGACTGGCCCTGCAGGAGAGGGTGGCTCTTTCTCCTGCAGACAAAGACAGGGTGGCTGGAGACTGCGTCAACACAATTTCTCCGGTGGTATCTGAAATTGGAAAGAAAACAGAAACACACTCATGTAATCAAGATCAAACCCACTGCCTTTGAGTAGAGGCAAAATTGTTGATCCACATTGAATTTTAACTATATTTCTTGCAGAGCAGAGGTGTCAGGAGTTTTCATTGATGTGCAAAACCACCTCATGTTCCCCTCACCTGGGAGCCAGAGTAGCAGGAGGAAGAGAAGCTGCACTGGGGCTTCCATGGTTCCCTCTGGGTCCTAACTGAGCAGTTCCTCCCCAGGGCTCTGACCCAGGCATTGATATGGGCTCTGGAAGGTAGGGCAGCTGGGAGGGACATGCAAAGCAGTTGGGGTGGGAACTGGGCTTCCAGCTGCAGGGACCACCTGCTTCTTCCTCTCTGCACTGAGCATCCTGCACCTCCCTGGTTGTCAGAGATCAGAAAAGTCTGTTGGCTCAGTCTGAGTGTAGAACTTCCCCCTGGTGATCACAGAATTTCACTCCTGTGTCTTTCTTCTCCTCAATCACCTCAATTCACCCAGATGATGTTTGGTACAAGCCTGTTAAGAGCAATATAAAAGGCTGTGTTTTCATTTCTCTCTTCCTATCCTCAATATGCCCGGTCATCCCCCTAAATGCATTATTGAATGTATTGAAATGAAGAGTCTCTTAAAACGTAATCTTCCAGATACACCTTTCATTTGCTTGTTAATAATGTTTTCTGAGGGTCGTGAAGCTTTCCATTAACCCAGACACACACCCTCTTTGAGTTAAAAGTGAAAAACTTCTGTTTGCAGTCCCGTGTCCTGGCAGGCCCTGACATAGATGCTCCATGGCTTGCCGCTTGCTTGAAATTGATCAAGTAACTTCACTTCCCTGTGTCTCGGTTTCCATGTCTGTGTAATTGTGACAATAGTGGTACCTGCCTTACAGTGCTGTAGACAGTTTAAATAAAATAAGATAGAACATTTGCAATAGTATTTATTACATTATGTATGTGGGAATTAATTTTGCTTTTATTGATTGAATATTAAGCACTACAGTCATCATCATTATCATAAATAAACTTAGCATGGAAAATAGTCTTAAATCTAATCCAAGAATGTTTTATCCACAGTCAAACTAAATTTTAAGGCTTTTTCTTCAGTACCTGTACACAACTCTAAAAATCCTAATGATTTGGTCTTAATCTGTGCTAAAGTACTCAGACCTTCAATCATTCCCACCCATCCCTGTGTAACGCATTACTTCTCATCATCCATTATCAAAATGCTATACTGTAAAAGGTTACCATGTCCTGTTGCTGTCCTTCTTTCTTATATAATCTTTATTCTACCTTGTTATCTTTTGTCTAATTCTTGCTGCAGGACAATAAGGATAAGCTACCATCATTGCTTGTGGACTTACTCCAGTATAATTTTGTCAGTCTTGTTATCTTGGAAATGAAGACTATGTCTTGCAAAGAAACAATGTGTTATCAAATATCAAGTGGGTCAATGTGTTTTAAAAAAAAGATTTTATCTACTTATGATCCGATAATTAATTTAGACTGACTTTAACATATTCTTTAATGACAAAGACGAGAAGACGATATCAGAGGAAATAAAATACAATAGAAAATACAAGCTATCGTAACTCTTGCTTCATGGATTTTTACATCTATTTTAGACATGTGCTCGGTACATGTGTACAATGGTGATCCAGAAACAGAATGCTAACTGGTTTAAGGAATGCCATTGGGTCTTGTCTGCTTTTCCAATTATGAACAAAAAGCTACAATACTATTTGTATGAGTATCAAACTTTCTAGCTGCCTGAGATAGAGGTAGAGAAGATTTACTGAGATAAAAGCCTTGGAAGTAGTAGAGGCTTGTCCTATGATGTTACAGGTATTGCTGTGGTTGTTGTTAGGAAATACAGTGGGAGTGAATGCAGGTAGATTTACAAGCTCTGCTCTTCCTCACACTCACAACCCCCTCTAGAGATCATCAGATAGTGGTACAGAAATCTCTGACACCTCTAAGGAAGTCTTTCTTGCTCTTTCCAGAATGTTTCCTGACAAGTATTGTTTTGAATTACAGACTAGGTGGAAGTGGGTGTAGAAGAAATGACAAGAGAAAGGGAAGAAGTTTTCAATCCTAGGTAGTTGTTGTAGGCACAGGGAATTGGAATTTTTCGTAGATTTATGCCACACTTCTATCATGTTGGGTAGAGAGGCATCAAACCAGGCTCATTCTTAAAAGAAACATTACATTATTTTAAAGAGAAGGAACTATGAATTTCTTGTCGAATAGATGTTTAAAACTCAAAGATACTTTTTTTTTTTTTTTTTTTTTTGAGACAGAATCTCACTCTGTCGCCCAGGCTGTAGTGCAGTGGTGCAAACCCGGGTCACTATTACCTCCACCTCCCTGGTTCAAGCGATTCTCCTGCCTCAGCCTCTCAATGTGCTAGGATTACAGGCATGTGCCACCACACGCAGCTAACAATAGGGGGGAGTAGAGGGCCACAAAAGCATGTACACAAGAGACAACTTTTCTTTTTTTTACAGAATAAGTCTAATTGTAAAATAGTATTATAATGTATGGAACCATGTTTAAGACAAGTCTCCTGGTGTTCGAATTTATGTTGAACCCAAGCAGTGTTGTGATAGAAAGTGAGTTTCTTTTTCTTTAAACTGAATTTGAATTTGCTCCAATAACCTAATAGGCACCCTAGTGACACGTCCTCTGTGATACTCGCCATTGTCCCCATTTCTAACAAGGATTTCTACTGGACACAGAAGTTTTTCTAAGTCTAACAAGAGGGAAGGTGACTGGGCCATCATTGTCCTCTTCTCAGACTTCCACTTCCTGTATAGAAGGTAAAGGTAGGAAGACATTATGAAAGTGGATTATAAGCATTTGTTAGTGAACAAAACATAACTAAAGCAGTATTTTTATTTTTTTATTTTTAAATTTTTATTTATTATTATTATTATTTGAGACAGACTCTCACTCTGTCACCCAGGCTGGAGTGCCATGGTGCAATCTTGGCTTAGCGCGACCTTCACCTCCTGGATTCAAGTGATTCTCATGCCTCAGACACCCAAGTAGCTGGGATTACAGGCGTGTTCCACTAAGTTCAACTCGTTTTTTTGTTTTTTTTAATAGAAACAAGGTTTCACCATGTCGGCCAGGCTGGTCTTCCTGTCCTCAAATGATCCGTCTATCTTGGCTGCCAAAAGTGCTGGGATTACAGGCATGAGGCACTCCACCGGGCTTTAAGCGATATTTTTATTAAGTAAAGTGTAGAAGAAAATGTGTAAATAAAGTGACAGTAAGAAAACAAAATGGCATTATGGAAAATGATAACTTTAGGGCAGAAAACAAGAGAAGGCAAACCAAGATTCCTGTAGGATGAGCCTCCAATGCACAATCCAAGGAGGAATGTCAAGGCTGAAAACTCTGGAGCATCCAGGTAGTGACCAAAAGTACCAAATTCTGAGAACACAGAGTACCCGAGTATCAGCCTGTGAGTGTCCTCACACCAAATGCCAGGAAATCCTGGAATATCCAGGGGCTGAACAATGCAGAAAATCCTGGAGCCTCAGTGGGGTGGCCAACAATGAGCCCCAAAGGCCGGGTTGGGGCCATAGAACAATGTAACTCTGGCTTCTTAGAGTCAACAGAACAGGAGAATTCTTACAACCAAGTGTCCTGCCTTAAACAATTGCACAAACCTAATTAGCAGGGAGCCAAAGACAAAACTAAAAACCAAACATGTATATCAGGGCAGAAAATAAGATAAAATAGCTGATGGATAAATAAAATGGCATTAGAGGAGATATGACTAAGAGAAGGAACAATGAGGACGTAGTCAGGTGTGCTATGGGGAATTCAAATGAACTATCTAGCCAAAGGCCTTATTTCCTGGATCATCCGATATAGGGCAGGTGTGCAGAGGGGACCCTTACAGGTGTGCAGGAGCCAAAATGGTACCAAGCAGTCTCTCACGTGGGGCCTGTGTGAAGATCTCTCCAGGCTCCCCAGCTTGGGTGGGTTGGGCTCCCGCGGGGGAACTGGAGCACAGAGCAGCTGCCCTGCATGAAGCAGTGGCTCTGTGGCCACTTACCCATCCCCAGAGCTCCACCGCCTGTCAGGAAAAATGATGGCTCTTAAAATAGCCTTTGGCCAGTGTTAACAGCTGTGCAATGTTAGCAACTCTAGCTTTGATGGCTGTAGCACTGGTCACTGTCTCGCCTTCTCTCACTGATCGCTGTCTTGCCATGTCTCCAATAGCTGTCTTGTCCATTGCTGATCACTGTGTCCATCTTCTCATAAAGTGCCATCTCGTGGTGTGTCTTGCTGTCTTGTTTCTCTGCTGTTTCCACCATCTCACTGCCACATCAAACACTGCCTCTCACCATCGCCAACGGTAGGTGACTGGCTCAATACCGATGCAAGGCCAGTTCTCGGGTTTGCTCAGGAAGAAATGTAAGAGTACTAGCCAGTGATAGAAGGAAACAGCTTTATTGAGGTGGCAGCGGTGTTGCAGAGCAGGGGTATTTCATAGGCAGAGGGCCGAGAGGAGCAGCCAGGGTTAATTTTACAGTCACATCTATACCGACCTTTAATCGCATGATAATTAAGGGGTGGGTTGTTCAAAAATAGCTAGAATGTGGGTGGTGTGCCCCAACTTCCAGGTATTGCCATGGCAAGAGTAGGAATTTCCAGGTGTTGCCATTGCAAGGGGCTGTGACTTCTGGATGTTGCTATGGCAATGGTTAACTGTCCTGGCATTGGGAGCATGTCCTGTTTTGGCCAGTCTTACATCTGGTCCAGAGTGAAGTCCTGCCTACATCTTGCCTCAAAAGTAACAAGAATCTGTAATAAAAAGTTACCCAGAAAAATAACTCCAATTTTATATTTAGTGTTTAGTGACATGCTACTTATGAAAATTACACAAAGATTCAAGTGAACAAAAAAAATACTCTCAGAATTATTATAGGAGGTCATAATGTCCTGTAGTTCAAAAATTAATATGGATTTAACAAAACAAAGAAATTAAAGACTGGTATCTGTTATGAATATAAAAAAATCTTAAGAAAAAAGAAAAATGGAATCCATCTGTGTATCTAAACATTTAGTGAACACACATTGTAAAAAGTATTACAGATTTTATAAGAACTCTTGATTGGTAATTTTAATTTCTGAAAAATATATGTGAAACGTAAGATATGTTGGGTCTCTTTCCCTAACTTAAAAAATATTTCTTTGTATTTAAATGCTTTACTAATTTTTAATCACTTTTTATTGCTTAGAATTTTAGATGATATAAATAAGAAATGTGTATTAAAAGCCTACCACTTTGATTTAACTATTGAAACATATTTAAATTTTTGGAAAAATAAAAAAATACCTAACAAAGGGAGCTATTGCCAGAAGATACACAGTTCTTTAGTGTCAGGCTGCGATTATCTCCCAGAAATAACTTTTGGCTCATGTAGCTTCCAGTACACTGCAAGAATAAAAGATGTGAAGGCAACGTTACTTAATTGGATTTGCAATTACTCACTATTCACTGTTAACCAATTTTATTGAAATGAATGATTCCAATTAAATACACTGATTTTAAGTGTACTGTTGAACAAGGTTTTATAAATAAATACATTCTTATAAGCAAAATCAATACACAAAACATTTCTATAACTCCAAAAAGTTTTGTCCTGCTCTTCAGGAAGCAACTTGTTTTCCACCTCACAGAACAGAAAATCCTTGGTTGGCTTATTGTTAGTATAGATTCCACTTTCTTTTTAAGAATTTCACATAAATGGAATATAGCACGTGTTCTTCTGTGGCTGGTGACTTTCGTGCAGCATAATGGTCTCCTAGTCTCACTCATGTCGCCCTGTGTCCTCATGATGTGTTCCTCTTTACTTCTGAGTACTATTTAGCTGTTTAGTAATTTCAAAATATATCCCATCACCTGCTGGTGGCCACGTGGGTTGTTTCCGTTTTGAGCTATTATGGATAAAGCAGTCAGGAATGGTATTATACAAGGCTTTGCATGAGTATTTCTTTATTTCTTTTGGGCAAATACCTAGGAGTGCAGTTACCGGGTCTTACAGTGAGTGTTTAATACTCTGCCAAACTGTTTTCCAAAGTAGTTGTACCATTTTACATCTCTACCCAGAATTCATGAGAGTTCTCAATGTTTTAGCTACTTGTTTTTAAGACTTTTTCTTAATCATCACTCAACAGTAACCACAATGGCTAATGATCATTAAGTCATGTTTTCCTTACAATTTTCTTGATTTTTGTGGGTGCTTGACTTGTATCAGTATATTGAAAACAGGATCAATATTGTCTTAACCACCTTTTAAACACTTTCCCTAAGTCATGATATTTAGGATGATAACAGGAGATCTAAAGGGACTGTTGGTAGTAGTAACAGGCATTATTCAATATTTATTATCATACTCCTTAAGGCAATACATTTTGAGTGAAATAGCATTCAACAAGACTTGCGATAAAAAGGATCTAATCTCACCTTTAGCATTACATATTAGAAAACATTGGAGAAAACAATCCAGGAAGAGAATCAGAGGGTGTTTTGCTAGTGGAGAAGTGCTGCAACACCTAAACCCTGTTAATGCCAGATCTTTGCAGTGGTTTCCACTCATAAAGTTGGGTTGACTCCTTGCCTTGTTCTCCTGTGTGTCTGTGTGACTTCATGGTGAGGGCATGTGACATCGCAGAAGGAGAAGCGCACTTGTGTACAGAAACATGGCTTAAGAGATTGGCTTTGGAGGTGGCTGCAATGAAATATACATTTTGAAGAAGTTCCCTATGAAATGTCTTATAAATTGTTTTTTATGGCCAGGTGCTTGGGCTCACACCTGTAATCTTAGCACTTTGAGGGACCAAGGAGGAAAGATCACATAAAGCCAAGAATTTGATGCCACAGGGAGACCTCATGTCAACAAAACAGACACACACACACACACACACACAGATGCACACACAATTTGTGAACAATGGCATCACAGTGATTATTTATGAACTTTTGCTAAGAAAATCACAAAATGAAGCAATGTCTTCCGAGCTAACAATATAATAAAGATGTTAATTACTTAACTATAGAAAATACAGAGAACATAAAATTGCCTATTTTAACCATATTTAAAAGTGAAGGGCAGTGGCATTAATCATATTCACATGTTCTGCTATTATTACTGATACTGTCTTCATATATCTGTACCCCTTAAGCAATACTCCCCCCGGCCCTCCGACATTTTCTCTATCCCTATCCACAGCAACCTCCATTGCAGTTCTGTCTCTATGTTAATGACATCTTTGAAGCAGCTTCGCTGTGCACTGGTTACCAATGTACTTGAGTCTGGGAAACAGAACACCCACACACAGCAAGTTACATGAAGTGGGCTTATTATTTACAGATAAGCAGCAAAGGAACACAAAAGTCTTGGACTTAAAATTTCAAATGGACTGTGCCCTGTAGCATCTTGAAGGAAGGAATTATTAAATTCCTTACAAATTGTTGAAAAGCCTTAAAGAACAGACTCCAGCCAAAGCCTCTAGAACAATTCCAAGAATCATACTGCTGGCACAGGCTGGGGAGGAGCTCCTACTGCTTGAGACTCCACATTCAAGCTGTCTCTTGCAGAAGAAAAGAGAATGGCTCTTCTCACTACTGCCCCCAGAAGGACAGCAGCTCTGCTATCAACTGTCAGCTGCTAGAAATCTGACCCCTTTCTCTGACTGCCCATCAGATGTGTTACTACAGAGTCATTTTGCATTGAGAGGAGGGAGGGGAAATGCCTGATCTCACTCAAATGTGCTCATTTTCCTGGTCTGGGTCACAGCCAGTCAGCACAGTCCTGTGGGCACGATATCTTCACTTGCCAGGTTCCTACGAAATGAGAATATCTTTTTTGACTGTAGAAAACATGGAGGTGGGGAGGGTCGAGGAATAGCAAGAGAAGTACTTGTAGTTCCCTGAGCCTTCCACTCTAGTTTCCCCAAATGTTTTCAATCCATTTAATTCATGATAATAAACACCTTTCTGCCTAATCAGCCATAATCGCTTTCCTTAGATCCGAATGATTCAGTGATAAAACTAAAGAGAAAAAATAAATACACTTTTCAACGTTTAAGCTGACCAGGAGGCTGTCCCTGGTGTTTACCCCTCCATATCCCACTATGCATTTCATCTTCCCTTTGCCTCACTGGAGACCCAAGTGCAGGTAACGCTTCACATGACTGTGATTCCTAGAACTTCATCCTGATGACTGTTGAAATCTTCTCTGAGTTTTACCAGTGGAAGCGGCAATAAATAGAAACATTGCAGAAGTTCCCCTAGGGTCCATATTTTCTGTGCTTCCTCTCTAAAATATGTAACATCAATCCTATTTGCTCTTGCTTTATATGGGCTACATCTATGGCCCCAGCACACACCCGAACCTGTTTTGGACAACTTATCCAGTATTGTATTAAATCTAAATGGTCACATGCCTATCTTATCTTATCATTTCTTTAAATTTAATGAAACAATTGTTATGTCAACTCTTTGGATTCAGAACCATCAACCAGGAAACCACAGCCCTGAGAAAACAGAAAAAAATTATTTCAAGCTGTTCATTTGGTATAGCAATGATGAGTCTACAGCTCATTTTCCAGATATAAATATTCTGTTTATGGGAGTAAAAGCACCATTCACACAGTGTTTCAGAGCCTCCACCACATCTGACAGCACAGCAATTCACTAGCACAAGGGTTTGTGTGCCAGCTTTGCTTGACTGACAATGGTTTTTCCCTGTCTATAGGGAAAGCTGCACCTGTGCACATGACAAGAGCATGAGCTACACTTTGCTTCACCTTTTTTTGAGTTAAATAAGTTGCTTGATCCAGAGCCATATTATGGAAGAACTTCCTGACTCCAATGAAAACACTTTGAAAATCCTCAAATACTATTTTATGCAGAAACATAACCAAAAAGGAAGGCAAATTCACATATAGTAAAATAACCACTGCTCTCCTCCTGTTACACAAGGTCCACTAGAATCACCAGATACCAGCTGTTTGTCTGAGCCCTGATGTGTGGTACAAAGTTACAGGTTCTGGAGGGGTCAGTTTTCTTGGCAAATTGGGTGTTCAGAAGAGCCAGTAGCCCTGTACATCTCAGTTAGTTGAAACTCATATTATTGAGTCCCCACAGGGACCTCCATAACATTGGTACATGAGGCTACCTGGGAAAGTGGGCAAAGGTGACTGACTGAAGTCCATGTGTTCAATCGTCCTCATTATTAAAAGCCCCCTGCTCGTTAATGGAATTTCAATGAATATTCACTTGGAAAGCTTTTTTTTCTCGATTTTGGCTCATTTTTGAAACTCCAGTTATAGCTCTTGCTGAATGACTTTGTCTGAAATCATCCTGTTGCATTTCTTTTAAGGCCTGATGATCT
This sequence comes from Chlorocebus sabaeus, assembly GCF_047675955.1. Taxonomy (NCBI): domain Eukaryota; kingdom Metazoa; phylum Chordata; class Mammalia; order Primates; family Cercopithecidae; genus Chlorocebus; species Chlorocebus sabaeus. The sequence continues at coordinate 5,395 of NW_027328349.1, read as the reverse complement.
GTCAAAATCAGCAGCCAATGTTTTTAAATTTCTGTTCTCTTGGCAATGTGATCACCAGATGTAGGTCTTGCAGTTTACTCACTGTTATGAGTTTTACATTTCCAGGGCTTCCTTGACAGTGGCACTGATGTGACTCCATCCAGTATCCATTGTTGTGAGATCTTTATTTGGCATATCATCATCGTGGGCATGAACATAATGGAGACTTTCACAGGAAGCAATGGTTAATATTCAATATTAGTCAAATTATGCTCTAGTCCTGCCCTTGCAGCTCTGCTGAATTGGAAAAATATTTTAGGTAAGGACAACCATTTGGTAAAGTTTTAAGAATAAAGGCTACAAAGAAATTTTCTGTAGCAAGAGTATGAACTAGATGTTGTCCAAAATACCTTTTTTTTTTTTTGTGGAATGTAACAACAATTATTTAAATGTATATAACTTAGTTATATTTTATAAATATGTATATATTGCATACATAATAGAATAAATGTACTTAAAGATGAATACTGTATATATTTGTAGCCAACATTTTATCAAATAAATATATATTCACTTCTATGTATCTTAAACATATATGCACCTTTTTCCATAAATAAGGTAAACTTTAATTTTTTATTGAAATACTAATTAGTTTTAATTTTGTCTCTATTAACAAACTTCATCATTTGATTACTATTCACATTTATACCACCAATTTAAGAAAAAAATACATATATTTATGTAGGTATAGGTGTAAATACTGTATCAGGAAGCGTTTATGCATTAATTATTGGTAACTGGTTAAATACACAACTCAGTGGCTGATAACAGTAAGCATTTGTTTTCATGTTCATGGATGCTCATGTTCACAGTCATCTGACTGATTAAGGAAGGGCTCTGCTGAGTGGTTCCTCTGCAGGGCACTGAGCTTGTATTCAGCCTGTAGATAACAATTGTTTAATGACAATGCTGAACAGCAGTGACTAAACATGACACAAGATTCTTGTGACAGGTCACAGGAGTGATCAACCTGCCAAACCAAACCACATAGTTGAATTTACATGCAATAATTTCTAACATAGATTCATGCATTTTAAATATATTCCTTTATTTCAATGAGTACAAATTTTCAAGAAAATGTTACTCCACTTAATTATAGAAGTGTTTGATTATTCTGTCAACAAATAAATAAGTTTTCAAACTTTACAATCCTGAAAATATTTGCAAATGTAAGTTTGCATTAATAAGAAAACAAACCTGGATGTGTTTTCAACATGTGGCTTCAAATAGAATTTTTTTAAATGGCCTTTATGGAGGATAATCATTTTAACTTATGTAAATATCTCTCCTTACCTCTCATGTCCTATAGAGTTGCCCAATAAGAGATCCCCCCATGAGATTTGGAAGTCAGAAAAGAAAGACTCAATATTATCCATTGGTACCTAGACAGGCACAGAGATAAAGGTGAGGACTGGAGAAACACCTGGAAAAATACTCTAGGAAGCTGAGAACTTCAGCAACCCCAGACTTAAGCTTCCAGACAGGACTGAGGACCACGTGGTTAAATAGCTGATACTTCAGGGGCGGATGCATTCTGTTTTCTGAGGGAGCACCAGAGAATCCTGTTTCTAATATCAACTTTCCTGAATACTATATCCTTGGCTTTGAAAGTTTGTAGTGTGAACATTAATCATAGGAATTGGGTCATTCTGTCATACCCAACAAAGACAAGAAATCACAAGAGAAAGACACTCAGGGTGAAAAATATTGTTTCTACAATGCAATTGAAATAGGCCCTATTATCCCACAGAACTAATGTTTATGGTTTTTTGAATAAACATAGAAATTGACTTCCCCAGTCTTAAAACTCAAGATAGTTACATCTGTCTTACCTGAGCTCTTTTTTCAGTAAACCAACAATCAGATCTCCCAGATACTATCAAGGAGCTGAAATTTAGGTATCACTGAATCGGGACAGTGAGACATCAGAACCGTCACCCATTATGATTGCCTAACTGACCTCCTGCTTCTTGTTGACCAAATTCTCTTTCTTACCCCTCCATAATTCCTGTTTCCCACATTTCTTCCCTGCTATGTCCACCCCTAATTTTAGTTGGTCAAGGAGATACATTTACGAATGGTGTCCCATCTCCTCAGCTGCAGCACCTGATTAAAGCCTGCTCCTAGCCAGTGCTTGTTGTCTTAGTGATTGACTTTCTGTGTGGTGAGCTGCTGGATCTACACCGAATCCCTGGCATTTCAGTAACAAAATTCTCTGCAAGCTTCACTGTTTTGGCTTCTTGTAACCTGAAATCAAATTGATCCACAACTTCTGAGATAACTTGACATAATTCTAGGATTCACTTTGTCCACCACTGCTTACCAGCCTGAGCTTCCCAACTCGTGACTATTCCTCATGTCAATGAACTTTCTCAGAGCCACAGGTAACATTTTCCTTCTTTCAAAAAATGCTACCTTTCTCTTTGTTCTTCCAACATATTGAAGACCACTGAGTTTTCCTGTATGTCCCATTTGGGAAATATTTCTATGCAAATAAAACAAATTTAGAGATTCATGTCTACATTTTATTTAGACTTCTGTAGTTTACTCTAATTCTCTGTATTAAGACAATTCCTGCTTAGAATATCTACACTGGCTTCTTCTGTGTTATATAAAGTCCAACTGAAGCCATAAACTAGACTCCTCAGGTGTCATGATCTCTGTCTTTAGTAAATCAGGAGAGGCATTGCTATGTCTGTGCAGTTGGGCTGAGAAAGAGAAAAGAATTAGGGTGCAGAAGTGACTTCATGTCCCCCTCTACCGACACCATCAGAGTGTGGCTGCATCTGAGGAACACTCTCAGCCCATGGAGGCATCAGGAGGAGCAGCTGGGGCAGCCCAGCCTCTACATCTGCTTCCCCAGGGGTTTTTGTTCGGGTTTGAAACACTGTGGAAAGGTAATTTTTAAACTGTTCACAATAATAAGTAGCAAAATCTTCAGGCTGCAGGCTGCTGATGGTGAGAGAGAAATCTGTCCCAGATCCACTGCCACTGAACCTTGATGGGACCCCACTTTGCAAACTGGATGCAGAATAGATCAGAAGCTTAGGAGCTTTTCCTGGTTTCTGCTGATACCAATTTAAATAATTGCTAATGCCCTGACTTGCCCTGCAAGTGATGGTGACTCTGTCTCCTACAGATGCAGACAGGGAAGATGGAGACTGGGTCATCTGGATGTCACATCTGGCACCTGAGATTGGAAACATAAAAACAAATGTCCACACAATTAATCATGTTGTTAGACAATTTCCCTGAATAGTAAAGCAGTACTCAGAACCCTGGGCTGTGTAAACTGCTAGTGTTCTTCTTCCTTACCTGGGAGCCAGAGCAGAAGGAGCCCCAGGAGCTGAGCGGGGACCCTCGTGTCCATGCTGTGTCCTGAGTGGTTCTGACTTCTACATGAAGTGTGACCAGCCTATTAATAAGTCTTCTGGGCAGGAGGATGTGCTCTGGGAACATGCAAATGAGCAGGGGATGCGGCAGGCTGGGCACAGCTGCAGGGCTGGCTCATGTCAGTAACTCAGCACCGGCTCAACGTCCACAGATGTCCCAGGTAAGATCAGGGTAGCAGAAATTTGTCTGCAGAGAATGTGTTTCTACTGGGTCTTATTTTGTTACGAGAGACATTTTTTAGTTTTTTTTTTTGACAATTTGAAATATTCCTCAAAAGTCGATGGAGTAACATATTTCATTGGTGTATGGGGAGTATTTAGGAGGATATTCTTTTTTGTAGGAAACACATAGTAAAATTTTAGATGATACAATTCTAAGGTCTTTAAAGACTCTCCTTTGATTCTGGTTAGGGAAGGGGGTATTTGTCATATACTTGCAACTTTTCTGTAAATTTATCATTGCGCCTTTCAAAAAAAATTTAAAATAAAATGTACTGTCATGATGCTACATATATTTGTAAGTATTAGGTAATGATGTTATACCATTGTTCTTACCAGTATAAGTTCAAGCAATTTACTACAAATACACAAAGATGACACTGAGTTTTCCGAATGCATGCAGCACTCACAGATTCACTATTATCAAGAGTGACAAGTCTCTTTAATATCCAGAGACTAAATGGGCTGCAGCTTATTCTTGTTTTGGGCACCTTCATAGTCTACCTTCTTTTCTGCCATTGAGTATTATTTCCCAATGTTCATCTCTCTTAATGAGGGTGGTCACTGTACGGAGCATGTCCCTGCCATGCACTATCAATGACACTTTCCTCTTTTACATTTTATCAGTGACTGGGGACATCATCTTGACGCAGACACCAGTCTCCCTGTTAACATCTTTAGGAAAGAGGCAATCTTTTATCATGCAACTGCCCATGTACATGGAGAAATCAGTTGGATCCAGATGAAACTGGACAGGGATTTGCACTCATTATATCTAATATCACTAATGTGCCCAAAAATGTCCCAGGCTGGCTCCGTAGCAGAGGAGGTGGATCCAACTATATCAGCATCAGTGGGCTGCAGCCTAGGGCTCTACAAAATTTTACTGATGCCTGACTGAGGAGCCAAATCACAGTGCTGTAGCCTGTGCACAAACCTTCCTGCTGCTTTGTAAGCAGCCTGAGTTTTAAGAGAACTTGGTTATATTGGGAGAAAGGAAGAAAGCTCCCTTTGTCTTCTAATTGGTTGCTGAAAATAAACTGACAAAAGGAAGATTAATAAGAGAAAAGGCAAACAAAATTAACTTAAAAGTGCAATGGGGCATCATCACAGGGTGATTACCTGATAAGACAATGAAATCCAGGTGTTTCTATTTCTTTGCTAAGGAAGAGGGAATTGGGAAGTGTAGGCAACTGGGAGAGAATAGATGAGAATAGAGGTGCATCCTCAAGAGAACAGGTAAGCACTTGCCTGGTTAAAGTATCAACTTCCAGTCTCTTCTATTTTTGATTCTCGTTTTGTGTTAATCTTCCCTGATAAAAATTCTCAGGAAGAATTTTCTTGAAAATTGGTGTCCTTCTGAAGCATTTGGTTTTAGGCAGATAAGGGATATTTAGGAAAAGACTTTTTGTGCATTTGCTGCTTTCTAAATGCCTTTGGATTTTCATACTCATCATACAAATGCAGCATAGTTTGAGATGTTATTTTCTGGATTCCTTTACTTGCAACCCATCTGCCAAAATGCTATTCCAGAGAGATGCAGCTACAGACTGAAAGGGCAGTTGACCCCTGAACAACGTGAAGGTTGGGGCACTGAGCACTGGTACAGATGAAAACCTGTGTAAACTTTTGTATCCCTAACTTAAGTACTAATAGATTACTTTTGACTGGAAGCCTTAGTGATAAAATAGTTGATTAACCCCTTTTTTAGTTATACATATTGTATACTCTATTTTTCTAATAAA
>NW_027328348.1:0-20000 GCF_047675955.1 Chlorocebus sabaeus | reverse complement strand
GAGCCCCCGGAACCCGCTCTCCCCCGCAACACGCCGGAAAGGCCGACCCAAACCCTCCGGGCGCCCACCGGGCCCCACGCGGGGCGCCGCCGACCCGGTCCCGAAGGCGCGCGCCATGGGGACGCGGACACCGGGCCAACCAGCGTGGCCGGCGGCGACGCCCCCAGAAGGCGGAGCCGGGTTCGGGCCCAGACGGGGCGGCCAACAGCGTAGAAGCCGATGAGCCGCTCGGGGAAGAGAAGATCGGCAGGCGGCGGGCGGGGAAAAGGGGCACAAGGCAGGCAAGGAGCCAGGGGGCCACGGGGACGAGGGCACGGGGAACCCGCGGAGGGCTACTCGGGCAGAAAACCTCAGGCACAGCCGGGCCACCAGGAAAACACGGCCACGGGATCCCACCGCCACAGACACGAGGGCGGTCCCGCGGCGCCCCGCCTGGGACGCCGAACGGCCCTTGGGCAACCCACCGAGCAACCCCCCTCACGAGCCCCGGGTCCTGCCACCGGGGGCCCCGAAGCAACCTCAGCCACAAGCCCAACACCAGGGGCCACATATCGCTCGTTTCTCGTCCGTCCCGGACCCGGTCCCGCTCCGGGAGACCGGCGCACCCCCCGTGGGGACGGCTCGCTCCCCAAGAGCCAGGCGGCCCAACCCCGCGCCACGCGAACGCGGTCACCGGCACCGGTCGCGGCTCGGCACGGGAGCGGGCGGAGAGCCGGCTCACAGCGGCGTCCCGCGCCGGACGGAGTGCCACGCGCACCCGCCGCTCGCGGCAGCCTTCCCAATCCGCTAGGACGTCGGGCCCGGCCCAGCGGGATCCTCCCCCAACACGGAAGGGGGAGGCGCGGGCCACAGTAGACGACGAGCCGCACGCTCGGCCCCCACCGCGGGGTCCGGCGGAACCCTCACCGTTTCCCCAGCCTCATCCCGTCGAGGGGGGAGCAGCGGGGGAGGGCTCTCTGCAAGCGAGTCGCTACGGCAGCGCTACCACAACGCAGAGAGAGGCGGCAGGCCGGGGGATCCGGTACCCCAAGGCACGCCTCTCGGATCGCTAGAGAAGGCTTTCTCACCGAGGGTGGGTCACACTCCCCACCCGCCAGTCGCCCCTCGTCGGGCCCACAGAGGCGCTCGGGGACACCTGGGGAAGGGAGGGGGCGTGTGGCGCGAGGAGAAGAAACCCGCGGCAACCTTGAGCGTTCACGGTCAGGGCAGGGGCCCGGCTGGCGCGCGTGCGCACAGCCCCCAAAGGCCCCCCCCGCCGTCCACCCACCTCCTTTCTGCGAGGTAAAGCACCTCCAGTGAACCCACGCACGACCGGTCGGAGGCAGAACGGCAGCCCCTCGGCGGCCGGCCGGCGCACGCGTGGCCGGCCCGAGCCCACCGCGACCGCTCACACGGCCCGCGCTCACCCGCCAGAGGGGAGGCACGGGACGTGCGCTCGCCGGACCAGGCGGCGCCCTTCCCCGCGTGGGGGAGGGGCGCGTCTCACTCGACCGCCTCGGCCCACACCCAACGAACTCCCTCAGGACCCAACGCGCCAGCACCGTGGCGGCGACCGGAGGAGGGGGCGCTGGGGGTGGGAGCGACACACCACCGCTCGGCCTCGGGCACCTGAGGGACAACCCGGAGCGCTCCAGGAGCACCGCAAAAGACCCAGGCAGAGCCAGCGCTCGTGCAACGCCCGAGAGGGCAGCACGACGGGCCGGCGGGACAGCACCCCCACCGCCGCGGAGGGGGGCGGCCCGCGAGGCGACAACCACAAGAGGCGAAAGCGAGGGGTGCCTGCTGCGTCAGAGGACCCCGCCGACCCCCGCCGAACGCCACGAGGCAGACGGCGGGGGCGGGACAGCAAGGTCAGGCCGGGTTCCGCACCCCAGTGCCTCCCAACGCACCGCTCACAGGCGGGGACGAGAGACAGGGGGCCCCCGCGGGCGGGACGAGAAGAACGGGTCCCATTCACCATGAATGGCCGCCCCTCGCCCGCCGCGGCTCGGTCCCGGCCCGGGAGAGCACGACATCACCACATCAATCAGGGAAAGCAACCCCGGAGCGGGGTCGGTCGGTCAGTCAGCCACAGCCTCCCCGGAGGCCAGCGAGCAGATCAGCCTGACCACCCCCAGCTCCGGGGAAGGGGCGGCAGACAACCCGGCAGAGACGAGGAACGCCTGACACGCACGGCACGGAGCCAGCGGGAGTGGGGTTGTCACGGCCGCCCCAGGTGCCCACAGCAGGGAGCGCGCAGCGGCAGGGTAAGCCCGCGCCGCCTTCCCCGCCGCCCCCGGGTGGGTCAGAGACCCGGACCCAAGGCGGCACCGGGAGTCGGGACGCTCAGACGCACGAGAGACCAGGCACACACGGGCCCCAGCAGGCGGCTCCAGCACGAGCAGGGCCGGCTAGCCGGGTCACCGGGAGGCCCAGAGGCCCACCACGCATCCAGAGGCCCGACCTCTCCAGCGACAAGTCGCCAGAGGACAGCGTGTCAGCAATAACCCGGTGGCCCAAAATGCCGGCTCGGAGTGAAAGATATACCTCCCCAGGGGACAGGAGGTCGAGCCACCGACCACGCCGCCGGCCCAGGGAACCCGCGACACGGACATCTGTCCCCAAAATCGCCACCATCGCAGCCAGACACGGAGCACCCAGGGCCCTCTGGTCGACCCCAGGACACACGCCGGAGCAGCGCCGGGCCAGGGACGTCCTCCCGGCCACCCGTGCCACGCAGGGGCCGGCCCGTGTCTCCAGAGCGAGACTCGGAAGCGTTTTCGGCCGTCCTCTCGTACGACCGGGACACACGAGGGACCGAAGGCCGGCCAAGTGTGACCCCTCGGGCCGCACGCGCGCTCAGGGAGCGCTCTCCGACTCCCCACGGGGACTTGAAAACAAAAGGTCACGGCAGAGGGACGGCGGCCGGGCCCGGGGACCGCTCCCCGGCACCCGGGGGACGAGGCAGGACGGTCCCCGGCTCCCCACGGGGACTTGGGGAAAAAAAAATTCGGCCGCTGCCTCAGACGGCCAGGATGCGCGCGGGCCCGCGACCGGGCCGGGAAGGGTGTCCCCAGCCTCCCGCCCCAAGCCCGGTGGGTCCCCGCGGGTCGCGGGTCAGGCCTCGGGAGCTGAGCTGCGGCGTGCTGGTCGACCAACCCCGGCAGCCCCACACCCGGCTCAGGCCCGAAAGCGCAGCGACAACCTCTCCCCACATAAGCCTGCACGCCCGAGCTCTGACTCACAAGCGACGCGCCAGAGCTCTGGCGCGACCGGGACAGCCCGGCTGACGACCGCGGTGTTTCCGGAGCTCTGCCTAGCTCACAGCGGGGACGGTCCCCTCCCTCGGCAGCTGCCACCGCAGCTCCGGAAGCCAAGGGAACGATATAAAAGCGGCCGCCAGATGGAGTCCGACAACCGTCGCGAACGTCACCAAGACAGATCCGGATGGCAGGCCGGCCCGCCGACCGCGAAACCGAAACCGTGAGTCGAGAAACGCTATCCCGAGGCCGAAAACGCAGCCCCTCTACCCCAACCCCACAGAAACGGTCCCCAAAGCCTGTCTCTGCATCGACCGCGACAGAGTCAGAAGACAACCCACGGCGTGTGGATGTTCGGAGAGGCATCTCGGAGGGAGAAACAGCAAGCAAGGACTCGGTCGCGGGCCGTTGAGGACACAGGGAGACACAGATTGCCGTAGGCTCTTCCTGAATCCAGACAGAGACGGAGGGAGGGAGGGAGGGAGGCAGGGAGGGAGGGAGGGAATGGAGAGAAGAGACAGATGGTGAAAGGAAGGGAGGGAGGGAAGGGAGCAGGGAGAGAGGGAGGAAGGAAAAGGGAGAGAAAAGGGAGACCACGTGGAAAATGAAGATGATGAAACGTCACTTTTCAAAGGTTACATTTTTACAGGAGAGATGGAAAGGAAAGAAACCTGAAACAGAGAGAAAGAATGAGGAAAGAAGGGAAAAAGAAACAGAGGAAACAGAAAAGAAGGACAGAAACGGAATAAAAGAAATAAAGAAAGCACGGAAGAGAAACGAACAAGAGAGAAAGGGAGGGAGGCAGGGAGGGAGGGAGGGAGGGAGGGAGGAAAACATAGAGAGGGAGACAGAGAAAGAAAGAAGGGAAGAAAAACACAAAGGAGAGAAAGAAAGAAAAGAACAAATAACAGCATAAATATTTGCATTTTTAGCTAAATATGAGATATAAAAATACATCAAAACAGATGAAAATATTTGTCTTGATCGAGACCATCCCGGCTAACATGGTGAAACCCCGTCTCTACTGAAAAATCCAAAAAACAAACTAGCCGGGCGAGGTGGCGGGTGCCTGTAGTCCCAGCTACTTGGGAGGCTGAGGCAGGAGAATGGCGTGAAGCCGGGAGGCGGAGCTTGCAGTGAGTTGAGATCCGGCCACTGCACTTCAGCCTGAGCGACAGAGCGAGACTCCGTCTCAAAAAAAAAAAAAAAAAAAAAAAAAAAATGAATAAATAAATAAATACATACATACATACATACATACATACATACATACATAAAAAAAGAAAGAAAGAAAGAAAATATTTGTATTTATACACATGAATGAATAGATGAAAATAAATACATAAAAAATAAAATAACATGAGCAAATAGGCCAGGCACGGTGGCTGACGCCTGTGATCCCAGCACTTTCAGAGGCTGGGAGAGAGAGAGAGAGAAAATGAAGGAAAGAAAGGAAGAAAGGAAGAAAGAAAGGAAGGAAGGAAGGAAGGAAGGAAGGAAGGAAGGAAGGAAGGAAGGAAGGAAGGAAGACAGACAAAGAAAGAGAGAGAGAAAGAAAGAGAAAAAGAGAAAGAGAGAAAGAAGGAAAGAAAGAGAGAAAGAAAGAAAGAAAGAAAGAAGAAAGAGAGAGAGAGGGAGAAAAACAGCGAGAAAGAAAGACGAGAGAAGAAAGAAAAAAAGAAGACAGAGGAAAGACAGACAGGAAGAAAGGCAAAGCAAGAAAGCAAGAAAACAAGACAGCAAGAAAGCATGACAGAAAGATAGAAAGAGACAGAAAGAAAAAGCAAGAAAGCAACAAAGAAAGAGAGGGGGGGAGTGGGAGAGGCGAATCTCTCTGCTTTCACTACATGCGGGGAGAATCAGGAAAGCCCCCACTAAACAACAAGGCCGGAAGTGGAGCTGCCATCTGTGAAATCCGAGCAGAAGAGTCCACACGGGTTAAAGACACGAAGAAAGACAGGGAAACAACTGCTCAAAGAGAAGAACAATCTGGCCCAGCCAGGGCCTGTCTCCTGAAGTTGTCTGGGCAACGAGGGAGTGGGACGGAGGGAGGGAGGGCCTCCGAGGCTCGTGTCAAACAATAAACGAGAATAACATAAAAGGAAGTTAAAAAAAAACATTACGCATCATTCGTAGCATCACTGACGCCTCGAAAGGCGAGAGGCATATGTTTATGTCACTGTGGGACTGTTGTCTTTTTTCTTTCCTTTTTTTTTTCTTCCCTCTCTTCCCGGAAACTCACTTTTTAATTATTTCCTTTTCCTTGTCCTTTTTAGTTTTATTTTTTATTTTACTTTCATTTTTATTCGTTTATGTATTAATTTATTAGTAGTAGTAGTATTTTTTGGAGAGGTTGCCTCGCTCTCTCGCCCAGGCTGGTGTACAGCGGCGCGATCTCGGCTCACTGCAACCTCCGCCTCCCAGGTTCAAGCGATTCTCCTGCCTCAGCTCGGCCTCCCGAGTAGCTGAGATTACAGACGCGCACGACCATGCCCGGCTAATTTTTGGTCTTTTGACTGGAGACGGACGGGGTTTCACCATACTGGCCCTGCTGATCTGACCACCTCGTGATCCAGCGATCCACCGCCCCCGGCGTCCCAAAGCGCTGGGATGACAGGCTTGAGCCACCGCGCCGGGCCGAGTTATTCATTTTATTTTCTTCCTAATTTTTAATTGTATGTATGCATGCATGCATGCATGCATGCATGTATGTATGTATGTATGCATGTATCCATCCTTTCTTATTTTTTGAGACGGACAGAGAGACACAGTGAGAAACAGAGAGAGAGAGAGAGAGAGAGAGAGAGAGAGAGAGAGAGAGAGAGTGAGAGACCTCCCCTTGGGCCTCAATGGTCTTTGCAATGTCCTTTCTTCAGAGATTCTGCAAACACAGTGTTTCCAACATTTTGAATCCAAAGAAAAGTTTAACTCTGTAACATGTATCCACAGATCACTAATCAGTCCCGATGATAGTTTATTTCTGGTTTTTCTCTGGGGAGTGTCGGTTTTTCTCCACAGGTTTCAAGGGGCTCCCAAAGTCCCTTCGCCGATTCCCTTAAGAAGAATATTTCCAAACCGACGTATCAAAAGAACGCTTTCACTTTGTGAGAGGAATCCCCACATTACAAAACCGTTTCACACATAGGCTCTCTTCAGTTTTTATCTGGGGATAATCTGTTTTTCACCCTAGGCCTCAATTGCAGCCCACATTATTTTCACAGATTCTACTAAAAGAGTGCTTCCAATCCGCTGAGTCCAAATACAGTTGTACCTCTGTGCGAGGAATCCACACACAAAGCAGTTTCTCAGGTAGCTTCCTTCTAGCTGTTATCAGGAAATATGTGCTTTTCCACCATTGGCCTCAAAGGAGTCCCAAATATCCTTTTGCAGATTCTACCACAGAAGTGTTTCCAACCTGCTGAACCGAAACACGGGTTTAACTCTGTGAGATGAATCCACATCTCACAAAGCCAATTCACAGATAGCTTCTTTCTACTGCTTCTCTGGGGATATTTGATTTTTCAACATAGGCCTCCATGGGCTCCCAAATATGCCTTGGCAAATTCTAGAGAAAGCGTGTTTCCAACACGTGAATCAAAAGAAAGGTTTAACTCTGTGAGATGCATCCAGTCACGCAAAGCAGTTTCACAGATCGTTTCGCTTCTTCATGGCTTTTCTCGGGGGGACAATCTGGTTTGGACAACCGGAATTAATGGGCTTGGAAATGTCTTCCCACACACTCAACAAAAAGAGCATTTCCAACCTGCTGACTCACACACACACACACAAACAAACAAAGAATACGTTCTGCGCTGGCAGATAAATCCAGACATCACGAAGCAGATTCAATGAAATATTCTCTCTGGTCTTTGTCTGGGGATATTCAGTTTGTCACCATAGGCCTCAAGGGCTCCCACACGTCCCTTTGGAATCTCTACAAAGAGAGCGTCTCCAACCCGCCTAATCAAAAGAAAGGTGTAACTCTTTAGGATGAGTCCACACATCGCAAAGCAGTTTCTCAAATACATTCTTTCTCATTTTTATCTGGGAATATTTGGTTATTCGCCATAGGCCTAAAGGGGCTCCCAAAAATCCGTTCAGAGAGACTGCCAAAAAAAAGTGTTTCTAACATGATGAATCAAAAGAATGGTTTATCGCTGAGAGATCAATCTGCGCATCACGAATCAATTTGACAGATAGCGTCTTTCTTGTTTCAATCTGTGGATATTCTGTTTTTCAACGTAGGCCTCAATGGGTTTCCAAATGTCCCTTCACAGATTCTACAGAAAGCGTGTTTCCAACCTCCTGGTTCAACAGATGTATCCGTTCGAGGTGAATCCACACGTCAAGAAGCAGTTTCACCAGTAGCATTTTTTCTCGTTTTCATCTGGGGATGTTCAGTGTCACCATAAGCCACAAAGGGCTCCCAAATGTCCCTTTGAAGATTCTGCCAAAAAACTGCTTCCAATCGGCCGCGTGCAGTGGCTCACGCCTGTCATCCCAGCATTTTGGGAGGCAGAGGTGGGTGGATCACCTGAGGTCAGGAGTTCAAGACCAGCCTGGCCAAAACGATGAAACCCCATCTCTACCAAGAATACAAAAAATTAGCCGGGCCTGGTAGCGGGTGCCTGTAACCCCAACTACTTGGGAGGCTGAGGCAGGAGAATCCCTTCAACTGGGAGGCAGAGGTTGCAGCGAGCCGAGATGGTGTCACTGCACTCCAGCCTGGGGGACAGAGTGAGACTCTGTCAAAACACACACACACACACACACACACACACACACACACACACACACCCCCCCCAAAATGCTTCCAATCTGCTGAATCAACAGAAAGATGTAACTCTGTCAGAGGAATCTACACATCGCAAAGCAGTTTTGCAGATAGCTTCTTGTTAGTTTTTATCTACCGATTTTCTGTTTTTCACCCTAGGCCTCAAACAGCTCCCAAATGCCCTTTTGTAGATTCTACAAAAGGGGCGCTTCCAACCTGGTATATCAAAAGAAAGGTTTCACTCTGTGAGATGAATCCACACACCACAAAGCAGTTTCAGAGACAGCTTCTTTCTAGTTTTCATTTGGGGATATTCGGTTTTTCACAGTAGGCCTCAATGGGCTCCCAAAGGCATATTCGCGGATTCTACAGAAAGACTGCTTCAAACCTCCTAAATCAAAAATTTGTTGTAATTCTGTGGCATGAATCCACACATCACAAAGCAGTATCATAGAGAGCTGCTTTATTATTTCTGGGGTGGGGATGTTCGCTTTCTCACAATAGGCCCCAATGGGCTCCCAAATGTCCATGCTGCTTCCAAACTGCTGAATCCAAAGGCAGTTTTAACTCTGTATGAGGAATCCACACAACAGAAAGCTGTTTCATGAAGACCTTCTCTCTCGTTTTTATCTGAAAACATAAGATTTTTTCACCATACGACACAAGGGTCTCCTAAATGTACATAGACAGATTCTACAAAAACATCCTTCCAACCTGCTGATTCAAAAGAAAGGTTTAACTCTGTGAGACGAATACACACACTACAAAGCAGTTTCACAGAGAATGGTGTTTTTTTGTGTGTTTGTTAGTTTGTTTGTGTTTTGGTTTGCTTTTTTGTTTTTTGCTTTTTTTTTGAGACGCAGTTTCGCGCCTGTTGCTCAGACTGGAGCGCAATGGCGCCATCTCGCCTCACTGCGATCTCCGCCTCCCAGGTTCAAGCAATTCTCCTGCCTCAGTTTCCCTTCCCGAGTAGCTGGGATTACAGGCATGTGCCACTGCGCCCCGCTAATTTGGTATTTTCAGTAGAGACGGGGTTTCTCCATGTGGGTCAGGCTGGTCTCGAACTGCCGACCTCAGGTGATCTGCCCGCCTCGGCCTCCCAAAGTGCTGGGAGGACAGGCGTGAGCCACCACGCCCGTACTACTTTATTGTACATAATACAATACATAAATTGTATTGTATTTACATTTATGTATTGATTGATTGATTGATTTACTTACTTATGCTGCCTGATCAAAGGTCACTCCGGCCCAGTCGTCAAAGTGGCCATTTCCTAGGCAACCAAGAAGGGGGGAGCTTGGAGGTGGGGGCGGGGGCGGTGGAGAAGACACAGTTGCCCCAGGCTGTGCGCAGGCGGCCTGAGCTTCCTTCCTCTGTTGAGGCCTCCATTTTCAGAGTAACAGTGGCCGCTAGGTGATGCCCGACGTCTGCCAATGAGACTGTCAGCCTGGAATGAATTGGGATCGCCTGGAGGGGGAGGCGGGAGGCGGAAGGATGGAGGCCCCCACAGCACAGTGGGTCACCGCGCCCTCCCAGGCGATCCCCACAACTAATCGACCAGGGCCCCTGGGGGCACACAGCCTAAGACCCCCCCCACCCATCGGATCATCTGGAACTTCTGTCCGTCCGGAGACGAGAGACGAGAGACGAGAGACGAGAGACGAGAGACCGACTGGAAATTCTCTCGGTCAAGGTCCAAACCTAAAAGAATCACTGACACAGACATCAGGACTAACAAAGACAATTTGTAAAAGTTTCCGTGTTTTGGGTGAATCCGTGTATTTCTGTATCACAAAATTACTGATTTTGAACGTTGCGGTTTTTCTACTCCTTACGTGTACGGTCCTGTGATAGACAGACCAGGGGACTCCTCAGCTCGGAGTCCATGAGGCCAGAAGCTGACATCCTAAATTTCTATGTAGAATGAATGTAAGCAGGCCAACCAAACACTGTGCCGTAAAACTGTCCGGAAGACAAGCGGTGGTGGTTGGGGGGCGGATGGGGGGGGGGGGGGGGAGCCGGGTGCGGTACGCTCACGCCTGTCATCCCCGCACTTTGGGAGGCCGAGGGCAGGCGGATCCCTCGAGATGGTGGCCATTGCACTCCAGCGTGGGCAACAAGAGTGAAAACTCCGTCCAAAACAAGAACAACAACAGAAACGTTAAGTGCTGTCTGCTGTTATTTTTGCTTCCCACCCTGAGAAGAACATAATACAGCTGCTGTCTACCTGCCTGCCTGCCTGCCTGCCTGCGTGTCTGTCTGTCTGTCTGTCTGTCTGTCTGTCTGTCTGTCTGTGACAGGGTCTCGCTCTGTCTTTCGCCCAGGCTGGAGTGCACTGACACCATTATGGCTCACTGCAGCCTCAACTTCCCCGGGGTTAGGGGATTCCTCTAAGGGATCCTATGGATGGCCTCGGCCTCCCAAAGTGTTGGGGTTACAGGCGTGAGCCACCAGCACCCGGCCTGAGTTCACACATCTGGTCTCACTGCGTCTTAACCAGACGCCCGTGAAGAACTCAAGTCAAGAGAGAGAGAGTCGGCAAGAGACTTTCAGCATTCTCTCCCAAAACCAGTGAGGTGGATGGCGGCCGTGTGTCCCAAGCTCCTGTGGTTTTAGGTGGCCACGCGTAGAGGATAGATTTCAAATGTTTCCAGAGAGGCGCAAGCCACAGTCATTCAGGACATCCGAGCGCGAGATGGGGTTTCTGACAGCGACTTAAGGGCCAGGAAGGGCCAGAGTCTGCCAAGGCCCTCGTTCTAGGGTGGGGCCGATGGAACCCCAGGCAGAGGGAGCCAGCGGTCCGCACAGAGAGAGCTCCAGCCCTAGGCCCCACCGTGCAGACCGACTCAGAAGAAAGAGAGTCCCTCGTCCTACATATGTCACATCCCTCCACCGAACTTGGGAGCGGATCCGCTTTCCAAACATGAGGTGACTCTCGGTTTGAAATGGATCACAAGGGGCCGGGCTTTCCAGAGTCGGCATGATAAAGAAGTCATTCTGTGGCACAGAACGAGGTGTGGCTCTTATCGAGACTCTACAGTGAAAGGCAGTGAAACAGGGCGAAACCCCGTGTCTACTACAAATTAAAAGAGGAGCCGGGCATGGTGCCGCTGAAGGCAGGAGAATCGCTGGGACCCGGGAGGCAGAGGTTGCAGTGAGCTGAGATCATGCCACTGCACTCCAGTCGGGGGGACAGAGCGAGACCGCATCTCAGAAACAAACTCACAAAGCCAATCAAGGTGTTTAACGCAACGAGTCACCCTCGGGTCTCTTGACAGGATACGTCCAGCACCCGGGAAAACAGGGAAACGTCGAGGGGTGGGGTGGAATCTATTTTGTGGCCTCAAGGGAGGGTTTGAGAGATACTCCCGGAAACGTGACTGCCTAAGGAAGCCCCTCCGCCCAAGAAGCGAGATTCATTTCTAGCCTGTAGCCACCCACGAGGGAGAATCGGGCTCTCTACAGAACCCCCCCCCCACCCCCCGACCCACCCCCCGACTCGTGAAATGGTCTCTCTCACTCCGTCAGGCTCTATTCACGCCGTGTGGTTTTGTAACCTCCAGCGCGTGTGCGTGGGGTGGGGGATGGGATGGGGTGGGGGCGGCTGTGGACAGAGGAAGGGAAAAAGCGATGGTGTCCCACGGGTGCCCGGGACCGTGGGTCGTGGTTGGGGTCGCCAGAGCCTAGGGAACTCATCGCCTGTCAGGACGTCTCCCCTCCACGTCCCCTCTCTGCCCTACGCTCCGCATCTTCGCAGTTCAGTGGAGACCTGGTGGATGGAAGTCGCCGTCCCTTTGGACTTTAACCGAGGAAGGCCGGGCTCCCAAGTGTCTCCCGGTAGTTGGGGCCTCGGGCAGGCTCGCCAGGATGCTGACGGTGATGGTGATGGTGATGGTGATGGTGATGGTGATGGTGACGGGTGATGTACGTTGGAGGCCTCGGGCCAATGCACAGGGATGCCTTTGACCTCGTTGGGAGAGGTCAGCTTTGCGGAGTCCCGTGCATCCTTCCGGAGACTCATCCAGCGCTAGCAAGCATGGTCCCGAGGATCCCAGCTCTCAGCAGAGGCACTTTTGTTCACACAGAATCCTGGGCAGGCAAGGTCTCAGCAGGCTTAGGCCTCCTAGCCAAGAGGCCGAAGCCACTTCTGGGATATTTTCACAGAGCCAGTGGTTCTTTGAAGTGCTTTCAGATACAGATTTGAGAAGTGCTTGCAGATACAGATTTGAGACAGAACGGACAGGGCTTGGTCCCAGGTCCTTTAGGACACGGGCAGAGGCACATTGAGAAAACCCTCCCAGCATCCTAGGTGAACAGAGGTATGATTTTTTTGAGACACTCGAGGGAGAAGCAACCCCAGATTTTAGGGTGGTATCTTTATTATTATGTAGTATCTCTGAGGTATCCAAGTCCAGAAATCAACTCACCACTTCTGTACAGCATTCTGTGGGAAGATCAAATCTGGGGTGTCTAAAGTTAAGAATTGAGGCCTTGGTACTGGATTACATTAGAGGTACTTGAGCTCTTTTGGCAAAGAAAGAGAAGGTGGGAGATAGCGAGAGCGAGAGAGAGACAGACAGAGATACAAAGATACACACAGAGAGAGACAGAGAGAGAGAGAGACAGAGAGAGAGACAGAGAGAAACAGACCAAAAGGGAGAGAGAGAGACAGACAGAGAGAGAGACAGACAGACAGGCAGGCAGGCACACAGGCAGGCAGAGAAACAAAGTAAGACAAAAGACAGACAGAGAAAGAGAGAGAGAGAGAGAGAGAGAGAGAGAGAGAGAGAGAGAGAGAGAGAGAGAGAGAAAGGGACAGAGACGCACTGAGACAGAGAAACAGACAGAAAGAGGGAGCGACAGGCAGAGAAAGAGAATCAGACAGAAGACAGACACAGTGAGAGAAACACAGGCAGAGAGAGACAGAGAGACACAGACAGGGAGAGAGAGACAAAGCCACAGACTGAAAGACAGGCAGAGAAATAGAGTAAGACAGAAGACAGACACAGGGAGAGAGACAGGCGCAGAGAGAGAGAGAGAGAGAGAGAGAGAGAGAGAGAGAGAGAGACAGAGATGGACAGAGAGAGACGGAGAGAAACGCATAGAAAGAGGGGGGGAGAGAGAGAGACAGAGAGAAACAGACAGACAGGGGGAGAGAAAGACAGAGAAAGAGAGAGAGAGAGAGAGACAGACAGACAGACAGGAAGAGAAAGAGACTAAGGCAGAAGACCGACACGGAGAGAGCGAGCGACAGAGAGACAGAGAGAGAGAGAGAGAGAGAGAGAGAGAGAGAGAGAGAGACAGACAGGCAGAGAGAGAGAGAGAGAGAGAGAGAGAGAGAGAGACAAACAGACAGGCAGAGAGAGAGAGAGAGAGAGAGAGAGAGAAACAGACAGGCAGAGAGAGAGAGAGAGAGAGAGAGAGAGAGAGAGAGAGAGAGAAACAGACAGGCAGAGAGAGAGAGAGAGAGAGAAGGCAGACAGAGACAGACAGAGAGACAGACAGACAAAGACAGAGAGGGACAGAGAGAGACAGAGAGAAACACACAGAAAGAGAGAGAGAGAGAGAGAGAGAGAGAGAGAGAGAGAGAGAGAAACAGACAGACGGGAGAGAGAGACAGAGAGAGACAGACAGACAGACAGACAGGAAGAGAAAGAGAGTAAGACAGAAGACAGACACACAGAGAGAAATAGGCAGAGAGAGAGAGAGAGAGAGAGAGAGACAGACAGAGATGGGCAGAGAGAGATAGTGAGAAACAGACAGAGAGAGAGAGAAGCAAACAGATGGGGGGGGAGAGAGAGAGAGAGAGGCACACAGAGAGAGAGAGGGAGAAGACAGACAGAGAAAGAGAGACACAGACACAGACAGAGAGACGGAGAGAGGAGGAGGAAGGGCGTGCTCAAGAAATAATTACACATATTTTATAATGCTTTTGATCCCATAAACGGTGGCCGGGGTATGCTTTGAAAACAACAACAGCAACAACAGCAACAAGAGCAGCAGCAGCAGCAGGAGCAGCAGGAGCATCTGCTTATGGATTTCTAGAAAATAAGATCTCATGAAGTATAGTACACATCAACCGGCTCTCACTACATGTCGAGAGAGTCACAAATGCACTAGTTAACAACAGGAGAAAACAGCAGCTAACCTGTCTTGGGGAAAATACACGTCTTCCTGAAAATTGGGGATTTCTTTTTTTTTTTTTTTTTTTTTTTTTTTGAGACGGAGTCTGGCTCTGTTGCCCAGGCTGGAGTGCAGTGGCCGGATCTCAGCTCCCTGCAAGCCCCGCCTCCCGAGTTCACGCCATTCTCCTGCCTCAGCCTCCCGAGTAGCTGGGAGTACAGGCGCCCGCCACCTCGCCGGGCTAATTTTTTTTTTGTATTTTAGTAGAGACGGGGTTTCACCGTGTTAGCCAGGATGGTCTCGATCTCCTGACCTCGTGATCCGCCCGTCTCGGCCTCCCAAAGTGCTGGGATGACAGGCTTGAGCCACCGTGCCCGGCCGAAAATTGGGGATTTCTACTGCACCTGAAAAGAAACAAATAAGAACAAGGAAAAACACAAACAAAACAAAACAAGCCAACAAACACGGGCCAAGGCACCGTCCCTGGAAATCTTTTTTTTTTTTTTTTTTTTTTTTTGAGACGGAGTCTTGCTCTGTGGCCCAGGCTGGAGGGCAGTGGCCGGATCTCAGCTCACTGCAAGCTCCGCCTCCGGGTTCACGCCTTTCTCCTGCCTCAGCCTCCCGAGTAGCTGGGACTACAGGCGCCCGCCACCTCGCCCGGCTAGTTTTTTGTATTTTTTAGTAGAGACGGGTTTTCACCGTGTTAGCCAGGATGGTCTCGATCTCCTGACCTCGTGATCCACCCGTTTCGGCCTCCCAAAGTGCTGGGATGACAGACTTGAGCCACCGCGCCCGGCCCCCTGGAAATCTTAAGTGAGCAGAGTGTTAGTTTTCAGAAAGCGTTTCTACTTGGGGCAAGTACTAAGAAGGCCCATACTAGAGCTGTGACGCCCTTCCCATTGTGGAAATATGCTGGCGGGAGGGAGGGAGGAGAAGAGAAAACATCATGATCAAAGGTGATTGAGACCCAGCCGGGGTGAAGCTTTCCTACGGAGGGAGGCCTGAGGAGCGAAGGCGGGAGGGGGAGAAACCCCACAACTCCAGACCAGCCCGATTGCCCACACGGGTCAAGGGCTATGCCATCGGCCCAAGCTGCCTCTGGGGAAGTGGGACCGTGCCGCCCCCCCATCTCAAAAAACGGTGGCCACTGAGTGAGGCCTGACTACCACCGATGCAAATGTCAGCCTGGCAAGAATGAGATCGCCGGCAAGGGGTGGGGGAGGGGGAGAGAAGATGGAGGCACACCCGGCTGGCTCCGGAACGTTTCCAAGCAGGATGTTGGGAGGCGGGGGGTGGGGAGGTTGAGGGGAACCCACCTCACTGACTCACTAAATTCAGGTAAAGGAACGTGGGGGAGGGGTGGAGCCGCGGGGGTGGTGGGGGGGCGACTTGAAAATTAAACTGACCCCTCATACAGCCCAAGTCGAAGAGTCTATGCGCATTAAAGAAACCAACACACAAAGAAAACTAAAGCGACGATAAAAGAACAACAGGGGCCGGGCGCGGTGGCTCAAGCCTGTCATCCCAGCACTTTGGGAGGCCGAGACGGGCGGATCACGAGGTCAGGAGATCGAGACCATCCTGGCTAACACGGTGAAACCCCGTCTCTACTAAAATACAAAAAAAAATTAGCCGGGCGAGGTGGCGGGCGCCTGGAGTCCCAGCTACTCCGGAGGCTGAGGCAGGAGAATGGCGTAAACCTGGGAGGCGGAGCTTGCAGTGAGCCGAGATCGGGCCACTGCAGTCCAGCCCGGGCTACAGAGCCAGACTCCGTCTCAAAAAAAAAAAAAAAAAAAAAAGAACAATAGGGCCCCCGCCAGGGCGGAGGTTACCTAGGCAACGAGGGAGAGAGGGAGGGGCCTCCAGAAGGGAGGGCGAGAAACCGGTTGCCCCAGGCTCGGTGAAGTTTCGGCGAGACCTCCCTCCGTGCCACCTCGACTTTCAGTAACAGTGGCCGCTAGGTGATGCCCGAAGACAACCGATGCCTGCAAGTGTCAGTCGTCACGGAAAAAGAAGCAAAGGATGGATCGCTCTGGGTCGGGGTGGAGGTTGGGGAGGGGGATGCGGCGGAGGCACACTGCGTCGCCGCCGGCGTCTCCCGGATCCCTCTCAAAACAGGCCGTCTCCGGGCCCAGGGAGTCCTCCCACGCGATGCCCGCGACTGGTCGACCAGACCCCCCAGGGTCACAGCCAAAGTTTCTGCCCCTGGGATCACCTGGCACTTCCATTCCCCCAGAGAGAAGAGAGGACGACCAGGGGCGCGGGCGCATGGAGGACGCCAGGGGTGGAGGTGGGAGCTACCGAAGACAGAAGTGCAGTCATTAGCGTGTCAGAGTAGACTCCAGACCCACGACCTCGGAGAGGCAATACCTGAACGAGTGTTAGTGCATGACATCCACGCTCCCGGACACAGCGTGGATTTCACGGGGAAGGCAGTGCCCATCACACTCCCTTCCTGTTCCGGGGCCAGATTTTGCTCCCGATGTACCCATTTCTCAACCGTGTTCCCCGAGGTCCACCCTGTCGTGAATCAGTCATGAATCTAGTCAGTACGGTGAATCGCGGAGCATCCACATTCCACCACTAAGATCGGAGTCCGCACACTACACATCGCCCCACGTGGTGTCTCCCCAGAAGAACATCACCGCCGTCCCAGCCCAGTAGCGATACAGTGCCATTTCTGTCATTTTCTCTTTCTTGCTTGCCATTTATTTATTTATGTAATTTTGAGACAGAGTCTCACTCACTCTACAGCCCAGGCTGTAGTGCAGTGGGACGATCTCGGCTCACTGCAACCCCCGCCTCCGCCTCCCAGGTTCCAGCGATTCTCCCGCCTCTGTCTCCCGAGTAGCTGGGACCACAGGGGTCTGCCCCACCGCGCCCGACTCAGTTTTGTAGTTTTAGCAGGGACGGGGTTTCACCATGTGGGCCAGGCTGGTCTTGAACTCCTGACCTCCTGATTCACCCGCCTCAGCTTCCCAAAGTCCTGGGATGACAGACGTGAGCCACCGCGTTCAGTCCCTACAGTGCCATTTCTTAGAAATCACTCGCGGGAACACACACTTATGGGTCACGTGTGAAGAATTTCTCTTTTTCTATTTTTCTCCCTCTTTTTTTCTGTGTGTGTGTGTGTGCGTGTGTGTGTGTGTGTGCGCGCGCGCGCGCATGGGCGGGGGCGGTGGGACGGAGTTTCGCTCTTGCTGCCCAGTCTGGAGTGCAAGGGTGCCATCTCGGCTCACTGCAACCTCCACTTGCCAGGTTCCAGCGATTCTCCTGCGTCAGCCCCGCGAGTAGCTGGGATTACAGGCCTGCGCCACCATGCCCGGTTCATTTTGTATTTTTAGTAGAGACGGGGTTTCTTCATGTAGGTCAGGCTGGCCTCGAACTCCCGACCTCAGGTGATCCACCCGCCTCGGCCTTCCAAAATGCTGGGATGACAGGCGTGAGCCACCGTGCCCGGCCTTAGCCGTGTATTTTAAAGTCGAGGAGCTTATCAGGGAAATATGAGAAGTACGGACGTCACACGTGACAGAGAGAAAAGTCTGCGAATGGCCCTTCCGTCCAAGTGGGGACCCGGCGAAGATCTCCCGAAATCATGCACCGAGTGGGGAAGCCCGGCAAGGCCCGTCTGTGTAGATTCCTCTCAGCCTCTCTAAGCACGCACTTCTCACTTTCGTGGAAGGGGCAGGGCCCTCTCTGGGACGGGGGGATCTGACAGACAAAGAGACAGACGTAGAAAAAGAGAGATGGACAGGCAGAGACAGAGAGAAACGGACAGAAAGAGCAAGAGAGCGAGAGAGCGAGAGCGAGAGCGAGAGCGAGAGAGAGAGAGAGAGAGAAACAGAGTAGACAGGGAGGGGGAGAGAGGGAGAGAGACAGACAGAGACAGACAGGCAGGCAAAGAAAGAGAGTAAGACAGAAGAGAGACACAGTGAGTGAGAGACACAGGCAGAGAGAGAAAGAGACAGACAGAGAGACAGAGAGAAAGAGAGGGACAGGCAGATAGATAAAGAGAGTGACAGAGAAAGACATAGACGGACAGTGAGAGACAGAGAGAGAGAGAGAGAGACAGAGAGAGGCAGACAGACAGACAGACAGGCAAAGAAAGAGAGTAAGACGGAAGAGAGACACAGTGAGAGACACAGGAAAGCCAGAAACTGGACAGAGAGATAGCGATACAGTGCCATTTCTTTCATTTCCTCTTTCTTTCCTTCTTTCCTTCTTTCCTTCTTTCCTTCTTCCCTTCTTCCCTTCTTTCCCTCTTTCCCTCTTTCCCTCTTTCCCTCTTTCCCTCTTTCCCTCTTTCCCTCTTTCCCTCTTTCTTTCTTTCTTTCTTTCTTTCTTTCTTTCTTTCTTTCTTTCTTTCTTTCTTTCTTTCTTTCTGTTTTGAGACAGAGACTTGCTCTGTCGCCCAGGCTGGAGTGCAGTGGCGCGATCGCGGCTCCCTGCAACCTCCGCCTCCCGGGTTCACACCATTCTCCTGCCTCAACCTCCCGAGTAGCTGGGACTACAGGCGCCGGCCACTACACCCAGATAATTCGTTTGTATTTTCAGTAGACACGGAGTTTCACCATGTTAGCCAGGACTATCTCGATCTCCCGACCTCGCGATCCGCCCACCTCAGCCTCCCAAAGTACTAGGATGACAGACGTGAGCCACTGCGTTCAGTCTACAGTGCCATATCTCAGAAATCACTCACAGGAACAGACACTTATAGGTCATGTGTACAGTTTCTTGTTTTGTTTTGTTTTGTTTTGCGCGAGGAGGTGGCGGGACGGAGTTTTGCTCTTGCTGCCCAGGATGGAGTGAAATGGCAGAGGGGACACAGGGAGTCAAGCTATGGCAGAGATGACACGTCATTCAGAGCGTAACGTCCACAGCGAAAGGTGGTAGGGCCGGCACTTTTAAAGGCTGAAATACCGGCGGCTCAGGCCTGTCGTCCTAACACTTTGGGAGGCCCAGGAGGACGGATCACTTGAGGTCAGGAGTTCGAGACCAGTGTGGCCAACATGGACAAACCCCGTCTCTACTCTAAATACAAAAATTAGCCGGATGTGGTGGTGTGCGCCTGTAATCCCAGCCACTGAAGAAGAATCCCTGGAATCCGGGAGGCAGAGGCTGCAGTGAGCCGAGGGAGGGCCACTGCATCCCCACCTGGGTGACAGAGTGAGAGAGACTCAGTCCCCCCCTACCAAAAAAGGAAGAAAGGAAGAAAGGAAGATGAAAGAGAGAAAGAGAGAAAGAGAGAAAAGAAAGAAAAGAAAGAAAAGAAAGAAAAGAAAGAAAAGAAAGAAAGAAAGAAAGAAAGAAAGAAAGAAAGAAAGAAAGAAGAAAAAGAAAAAAGAAAAAAGAAAAAAAAAGAAAAAAAAAAAACAGGCCCCGCCGCCGCCGGGCGCCGTGGCTCACGCCTGTCATCCCAGCACTTTGGGAGGCCGAGATGGGTGGATCACCTGGGGTCACGAGTTCAAGAGCAACCTGGCCAACATAGTGAAACCCCGTCTCTACTAACATAGAAACATTTGCGGGGCATGATGGCGGGTGCCTGTAATCCCAGCTACTCAGGAGGCTGAGACGGGAGAATCGCTTGAACCTGGGAGACGGTGGTTGCAGTGAGCCGAATTGCAGCACTGCACTCCAGCCTGGGTGGCTGAGTGAGACTCTGTCTTAAAACAACGACAACAACAACAACAACAACAACAACAACAACAACAACAGCAACAACAACAGCATCAAAAAAGTAGCAAACGCACAAAAAAAGAACAGGCCAAAATACTCCATTGTCACTGAATGTTCCGCCACAAGACCGGAAACCCCCTGACTCAGGTCAAGGAGGTCGTGTTTCGTTCTCTCTCTCTCTCTCTCTC